>NW_024544631.1:0-139773 GCF_018167655.1 Microtus oregoni | reverse complement strand
ACTCAGGGTGCTGTGTGTTCTGTGCTCAGGGTGCTGGGTGCTCAGTACTCAGGGTGCTCAGTGCTTAGTACTCAGGGTGCTGGGTGCTCAGTACTCCGGGTGCTGGGTGATCAGTGCTCGGGGTGCTCGGTGCTCAGCGCTCAAGTGCTGGGTAGTCAGTACTCGGGTACACATTGCTCAGGGTCCTGGGTGCTCAGTACTCAGGGTGCTGGGTGCTCAGTGCTCAGGGTGCTCGGTGATCAGTACGTTGGGTGCTCAGTACTCAGTGTGCTGGGTGCTCAGTGCTCAGGGTGCTGGGTGCTCAGTGCTCAGGGTGCTGGGTGCTCAGTGCTCAGGGTGCTGGGTGCTCGGTGCTCGGGGGTGCTGGGTGCTCAGTGCTCGGGGTGCTGGGTGCTCAGTACTCAGGGTGCTGGGTGCTCAGTGCTCAGGGTGCTCGGTGCTCAGTACGCTGGGTGCTCAGTACTCAGGGTGCTGGGTGCTCAGTGCTCAGGATGCTGGGTCCTCAGTGCTCGGGGTGCTGGGTGCTCAGTGCTCAGGATGCTGGGTGCTCAGTGCTCAGAGTGCTGGGTGCTCAGTACTCAGGGTGCTCGGGTGCTCAGTGCTTGGGGTGTTGGGTGCTCAGTACTCAGGATGCTGTGTGCTCAGTGCTCAGGGTGCTGGGTGCTCAGTACTCAGGGTGCTGGGTGCTCAGTACTCAGGGTGCTGGGTGCTCATTGCTCGGGGTGCTGGGTGCTCAGTGCACGGAGTGCTGGGTGCTCAGTGCTCGGGGTGCTGGGTGCTCAGTTCTCAGGGTGCTGGGTGCTCAGTGCTCAGGGTGCTGGGTGCTCAGTGCTCTTGGTGCTGGGTGCTCAGTGCTCGGGGTGCTGGGTGCTCAGTGCTCGGGGTGCTCGGTGCTCAGTGCTCGGGGTGCTGGGTGCTCAGTACTCGGGGTGCTCGGTGCTCAGTACTCAGGGTGCTGGGTGCTCAGTGCTCAGGGTGATGGGTGCTCAGTGCTCAGCGTGCTGGCTGCGCGGTGCTCAGGTTGCTGGGTGCTCAGTAATCGGGTGCTGGGTGCTCAGTACTCGGGGTGCTGGGTTCTCAGTGCTCGGGGTGCTCGGTGCTCAGTACTCAGGGTGCTGTGTGCTCCGTGCTCGGGGTTCTGGGTGCTCAGTGCTCGGGGTGCTCGGTGCTCAGTACTCAGGGTGCTCAGTGCTCAGTACTCAGGGTGCTGGGTGCTCAGTGCTCATGGTGCTGGGTGCTCAGTACTCAGGGTGCTGGGTGCTCGGTGCTCAGTACGCTGGGTGCTCATTACTCAGGGTGCTGGGTGCTCAGTACTCAGGGTGCTCGGTGCTCAGTACTCAGGGTGCTGGGTGCTCAGTGCTCGGGGTGCTCGGTGCTCAGTACGCTGGATTCTCAGTACTCAGGGAGCTGGGTGCTCAGTACTCAGGGTGCTGGGTGCTCAGTACTCAGGGTGCTGGGTGCTTAGTACTCAGGGTGCTCAGTGCTCAGTACTTAGGGTGCTCAGTGCTCAGTGCTCGGGGTGCTGGGTGCTCAGTGCTCAGGGTGCTGGGTGCTCAGTGCTCGGGGTGCTGGGTGCTCAGTGCTCAGGGTGCTGGGTGCTCAGTGCTCAGAGTGCTGGGTGCTCAGTACTCCGGGTGCTCGGTGCTCAGTACTCAGAGTGCTCAGTGCTCAGTACTCAGCATGCTGGGTGCTCAGTGCTCAGGGTGCTCGGTGGTCAGTACTCAGGGTGCTCAGTGCTCAGTACTCAGCGTGCTGGGTGCTCAGTGCTCAGGGTGCTGGGTGCTCAGTACTCAGGGTGCTGGGTGCTTAGTACTCAGGGTGCTGGGTGCTCAGTGCTCAGGGTGCTGGGTGCTCAGTACTCAGGGTGCTGTGTGTTCAGTGCTCAGGGTACTGGGTGCTCAGTACTCAGGGTGCTGTGTGTTCAGTGCTCAGGGTACTGGGTGCTCAGAACTCAGGGTGCTCATTGCTCAGGGTGCTGGGTGCTCAATACTCAGGGTGCTGGGTGCTCTGTCCTCAGGGTGCTCAGTGCTCAGTACTCAGGGTGCTCAGTGCTCAGTACTCAGGGTGCTCAGTGCTCAGGGTGTTGGGTGCTCAGTGCTCGGGGTGCTGGGTGCTCAGTGCTCTGGGTGCTGGGTGCTCAGTACACAGGGTGCTCAGTACTCAGGGTGCTGGGTGCTCAGTACTCAGGGTGCTCATTGCTCAGTACTCAGGGTGCTCAGTGCTCAGTACTCCGGGTGCTCAGTGCTCAGGGTGCTGGGTGCTCAGTGCTCGGGGTGCTGGGTGCTCAGTCCTCAGGGTGCTGTTTGCTCAGTGCTCGGGGTGCTGGGTGCTCAGTGCTCAGGGTGCTGGGTGCTCAGTACTCAGGGTGCTCAGTACTCAGGGTGCTGGGTGCTCAGTGCTCAGGGTGCTGGGTGCTCAGTGCTCAGGGTGCTGGGTGCTCAGTGCTCAGGGTGCTCGGTGCTCAGTGCTCAGGGTGCTGGGTGCTCAGTACTAATGGTGCTTTGTGCTCAGTACTCAGGGTGCTCATGGCTCAGTACTCAGGGTGCTCAGTGCTCAGTACTCAGGGTGATCAGTGCTCAGGGTGCTGGGTGCTCAGTGCTCGGGGTGCTGGGTGCTCAGTCCTCAGGGTGCTGGGTGCTCAGTGCTTAGGGTGCTCGGTGCTCAGTGCTCAGGGTGCTGGGTGCTCAGTACTCAGGGGTGCTGGGTGCTCAGTGCTCGGGGTGCTGGGTGCTCAGTACTCAGGGTGCTGGGTGCTCAGTACTCGGGTGCTGGGTGCTCAGTTCTCAGGGTGCTGGGTGCTCAGTGCTCGGGGTGCTGGGTGCTCAGTGCTCAGTACTCAGGGTGCTGGGTGCTCAGTGCTCGGGGTGCTGGGTGCTCAGTGCTCAGTACTCAGGGTGCTGGGTGCTCAGTGCTCAGGGTGCTGGGTGCTTAGTGCTCAGGGTGCTGGGTGCTCAGTGTTCAGGGTGCTGGGTACTCAGTGCTCGGGGTGCTGGGTGCTCAGTACTCAGGGTGCTGTGTGCTCAGTGCTCGGGGTGCTGAGTGCTCAGTGCTCAGGGTGCTGTGTGCTCAGTGCTCGGCGTGCTGGGTACTCTCTGCTCAGTACACAGGGTGCTGAGTGCTCAGTGCTCGGGGTGCTGGGTGCTCAGTGCTCAGTACTCAGGGCGCTGGGTGCTCAGTGCACGGGGTGCTGGATGCTCAGTACTCAGGGTGCTGGGTGCTCAGTACTCAGGGTGCTGGGTGCTCAGTACTCAGGGTGCTGGGTGCTCAGTGCTCAGGGTGCTGGGTGCTCAGTACTCAGGGTGCTGTGTGTTCAGTGCTCAGGGTACTGGGTGCTCAGTACTCAGGGTGCTCGGTGCTTAGAACTCAGGGTGCTCGGTGCTCAGTGCTCAGGGTGCTGGGTGCTCAGAACTCAGGGTGCTCATTGCTCAGGGTGCTGGGTGCTCAATACTCAGGGTGCTGGGTGCTCTGTCCTCAGGGTGCTCAGTGCTCAGTACTCAGGGTGCTCAGTGCTCAGTACTCAGGGTGCTCAGTGCTCAGGGTGCTGGGTGCTCAGTGCTCGGGGTGCTGGGTGCTCAGTGCTCAGGGTGCTGGGTGCTCAGTACACAGGGTGCTCAGTACTCAGGGTGCTGGGTGCTCAGTACTCAGGGTGCTCATTGCTCAGTACTCAGGGTGCTCAGTGCTCAGTACTCCGGGTGCTCAGTGCTCAGGGTGCTGGGTGCTCAGTGCTCGGGGTGCTGGGTGCTCAGTCCTCAGGGTGCTGGGTGCTCAGTGCTCGGGGTGCTGGGTGCTCAGTGCTCAGGGTGCTGGGTGCTCAGTACTCAGGGTGCTCAGTACTCAGGGTGCTGGGTGCTCAGTGCTCAGGGTGCTGGGTGCTCAGTGCTCAGGGTGCTGGGTGCTCAGTGCTCAGGGTGCTCGGTGCTCAGTGCTCAGGGTGCTGGGTGCTCAGTATTAATGGTGCTTTGTGCTCAGTACTCAGGGTGCTCATGGCTCAGTACTCAGGGTGCTCAGTGCTCAGTACTCAGGGTGCTCAGTGCTCAGGGTGCTGGGTGCTCAGTGCTCGGGGTGCTGGGTGCTCAGTCCTCAGGGTGCTGGGTGCTCAGTGCTTAGGGTGCTCGGTGCTCAGTGCTCAGGGTGCTGGGTGCTCAATACTCAGGGTGCTGGGTGCTCAGTGCTCGGGGTGCTGGGTGCTCAGTACTCAGGGTGCTGGGTGCTCAGTACTCGGGTGCTGGGTGCTCAGTTTCTCAGGGTGCTGGGTGCTCAGTGCTCGGGGTGCTGGGTGCTCAGTGCTCAGTACTCAGGGTGCTGGGTGCTCAGTGCTCGGGGGTGCTGGGTGCTCAGTGCTCAGTACTCAGGGTGCTGGGTGCTCAGTGCTCAGGGTGCTGGGTGCTTAGTGCTCAGGGTGCTGGGTGCTCAGTGCTCAGGGTGCTGGGTACTCAGTGCTCGGGGTGCTGGGTGCTCAGTACTCAGGGTGCTGGGTGCTCAGTACTCAGGGTGCTGGGTGCTCAGTGCTCGGGGTGCTGGGTGCTCAGTGCTCGGGGTGCTGGGTGCTCAGTGCTCGGGGTGCTCAGTACTCAGGGTGCTGTGTGTTCAGTGCTCAGGGTGCTGGGTGCTCAGTACTCAGGGTGCTCGGTGCTTAGTACTCAGCGTGCTGGGTGCTCAGTACTCCGGGTGCTGGGTGATCAGTGCTCGGGGTGCTCGGTGCTCAATTCTCAAGGTGCTGGGTAGTCAGTACTCGGGTGCACATTGCTCAGGGTGCTGGGTGCTCAGTACTCAGGGTGCTGGGTGCTCAGTGCTCAGGGTGCTCGGTGATCAGTACGTTGGGTGCTCAGTACTCAGGGTGCTGGGTGCTCAGTGCTCAGGGTGCTGGGTGCTCAGTGCTCAGGGTGCTGGTTGCTCAGTGCTCAGGGTGCTGGGTGCTCAGTGCTCGGGGTGCTGGGTGCTCAGTACTCAGGGTGCTGGGTGCTCAGTGCTCAGGGTGCTCGGTGCTCAGTACGCTGGGTGCTCAGTCCTCAGGGTGCTGGGTGCTCAGTACTCAGGGTGCTGGGTGCTCAGTACTCAGGGTGCTGGT
The DNA here is from genome assembly GCF_018167655.1 of Microtus oregoni. Taxonomy (NCBI): domain Eukaryota; kingdom Metazoa; phylum Chordata; class Mammalia; order Rodentia; family Cricetidae; genus Microtus; species Microtus oregoni. The sequence goes on along the minus strand of NW_024544631.1, from coordinate 134,705 downwards.
GCTCAGTGCTCAGGGTGCTCGGTGCTCAGTACGCTGGGTGCTCAGTTCTCAGGGTGCTGGGTGCTCAGTACTCAGGGTGCTGGGTGCTCAGTACTCAGGGTGCTGGGTGCTCAGTACTCAGGGTGCTCGGTGCTCAGTACGCAGGGTGCTCAGTGCTCAGTGCTCGGGGTGCTGGGTGCTCAGTGCTCAGGGTGTTGGGTCCTCAGTGCTCGGGGTGCTGGGTGCTCAGTGCTCAGGGTGCTGGGTGCTCAGTGCTCAGAGTGCTGGGTGCTCAGTACTCAGGGTGCTCGGGTGCTCACTGCTTGGGGTGTTGGGTGCTCAGTACTCAGGGTGCTGTGTGCTCAGTGCTCAGGGTGCTGGGTGCTCAGTACTCAGGGTGCTGGGTGCTCAGTACTCAGGGTGCTGGGTGCTCAGTGCTCGGGGTGCTGGGTGCTCAGTGCACGGGGTGCTGGGTGCTCAGTGCTCGGGGTGCTGGGTGCTCAGTGCTCTGGGTGCTGGGTGCTCAGTGCTCAGGGTGCTGGGTGCTCAGTGCTCTTGGTGCTGGGTGTTCAGTGCTCGGGGTGCTGGGTGCTCAGTGCTCGGGGTGCTCGGTGCTCAGTGCTCAGTACTCAGGTTGCTCAGTGCTCAGGGTGCTGGGTGCTCAGTGCTCGGGGTGCTGGGTGCTCAGTCCTCAGGGTGCTGGGTGCTCAGTGATCGGGTGTTGGGTGCTCAGTGCTCAGCGTGCTGGGTGCTCAGTACTCAGGGTGCTCAGTACTCAGGGTGCTGGGTGCTCAGTGCTCAGGGTGCTGGGTGCTCAGTGCTCAGGGTGCTGGGTGCTCAGTGCTCAGGGTGCTCGGTGCTCAGTGCTCAGGGTGCTGGGTGCTCAGTACTAATGGTGCTTTGTGCTCAGTACTCAGGGTGCTCATGGCTCAGTACTCAGGGTGCTCAGTGCTCAGTACTCAGGGTGCTCAGTGCTCAGGGTGCTGGGTGCTCAGTGCTTGGGGTGCTGGGTGCTCAGTCCTCAGGGTGCTGGGTGCTGAGTGCTCAGGGTGCTCGGTGCTCAGTGCTCAGGGTGCTGGGTGCTCAGTACTCAGGGTGCTGGGTGCTCAGTGCTCGGGGTGCTGGGTGCTCAGTACTCAGGGTGCTGGGTGCTCAGTCCTCGGGTGCTGGGTGCTCAGTTCTCAGGGTGCTGGGTGCTCAATGCTCAGTGCTCGGGGTGCTGGGTGCTCAGTACTCAGGGTGCTGGGTGCTCAGTGCTCGGGGTGCTCGGTGCTCAGTACGCTGGGTGCTCAGTACTCAGGGTGCTGGGTGCTCAGTGCTCAGGGTGCTTGGTGCTCAGTGCTCAGGGTGCTGGGTGCTCAGTGCTCAGGGTGCTTGGTGCTCAGTGCTCAGGGTGCTGGGTGCTCAGTGCTCGGGGTGCTGGGTGCTCAGTGCTCGGTGTGCTGGGTGCTCAGTGCTCGGGGTGCTCAGTACTCAGGGTGCTGTGTGTTCAGTGCTCAGGGTGCTGGGTGCTCAGTACTCAGGGTGCTGGGTGCTCAGTGCTCAGGGTGCTCGGTGATCAGTACGTTGGGTGCTCAGTACTCAGGGTGCTGGGTGCTCAGTGCTCAGGGTGCTGGGTGCTCAGTGCTCAGGGTGCTGGGTGCTCAGTGCTCAGGGTGCTGGGTGCTCGGTGCTCGGGGTGCTGGGTGCTCAGTGCTCGGGGTGCTGGGTGCTCAGTACTCAGGGTGCTGGGTGCTCAGTGCTCAGGGTGCTCGGTGCTCAGTACGCTGGGTGCTCAGTACTCAGGGTGCTGGGTGCTCAGTACTCAGGGTGCTGGGTGCTCAGTACTCAGGGTGCTGGGTGCTCAGTACTCAGGGTGCTCGGTGCTCAGTACGCAGGGTGCTCAGTGCTCAGTGCTCGGGGTGCTGGGTGCTCAGTGCTCAGGTTGCTGGGTCCTCAGTGCTCGGGGTGCTGGGTGCTCAGTGCTCAGGGTGCTGGGTGCTCAGTGCTCAGAGTGCTGGGTGCTCAGTACTCAGGGTGCTCGGGTGCTCAGTGCTTGGGGTGTTGGGTGCTCAGTACTCCGGGTGCTGGGTGATCAGTGCTCGGGGTGCTCGGTGCTCAGTGCTCAAGGTGCTGGGTAGTCAGTACTCGGGTGCACATTGCTCAGGGTGCTGGGTGCTCAGTTCTCAGGGTGCTGGGTGCTCAGTGCTCAGGGTGCTCGGTGATCAGTACGTTGGGTGCTCAGTACTCAGGGTGCTGGGTGCTCAGTGCTCAGGGTGCTGGGTGCTCAGTGCTCAGGGTGCTGGTTGCACAGTGCTCAGGGTTCTGGGTGCTCAGTGCTCGGGGTGCTGGGTGCTCAGTACTCAGGGTGCTGGGTGCTCAGTGCTCAGGGTGCTCGGTGCTCAGTACGCTGGGTGCTCAGTACTCAGGGTGCTGGGTGCTCAGTACTCAGGGTGCTGGGTGCTCAGTACTCAGGGTGCTGGGTGCTCAGTGCTCAGGGTGCTCGGTGCTCAGTACGCTGGGTGCTCAGTACTCAGGGTGCTGGGTGCTCAGTACTCAGGGTGCTGGGTGCTCAGTACTCAGGGTGCTGGGTGCTCAGTACTCAGGGTGCTCGGTGCTCAGTACGCAGGGTGCTCAGTGCTCAGTGCTCGGGGTGCTGGGTCCTCAGTGCTCAGGGTGCTGGGTCCTCAGTGCTCGGGGTGCTGGGTGCTCAGTGCTCAGGGTGCTGGGTGCTCAGTGCTCAGAGTGCTGGGTGCTCAGTACTCAGGGTGCTCGGGTGCTCAGTGCTTGGGCTGTTGGGTGCTCAGCACTCAGGGTGCTGTGTGCTCAGTGCTCAGGGTGCTGGGTGCTCAGTACTCAGGGTGCTGGGTGCTCAGTACTCAGGGTGCTGGGTGCTCAGTGCTCGGGGTGCTGGGTGCTCAGTGCACGGGGTTCTGGGTGCTCAGTGCTCGGGGTGCTGGGTGCTCAGTGCTCAGGGTGCTGGGTGCTCAGTGCTCAGGGTGCTGGGTGCTCAGTGCACTTGGTGCTGGGTGCTCAGTGCTCGGGGTGCTGGGTGCTCAGTGCTCGGGGTGCTCGGTGCTCAGTGCTCAGTACTCAGGGTGCTCAGTGCTCAGGGTGCTGGGTGCTCAGTGCTCGGGGTGCTGGGTGCTCAGTCCTCAGGGTGCTGGGTGCTCAGTGCTCGGGGTGCTGGGTGCTCAGTGCTCAGGGTGCTGGGTGCTCAGTACTCAGGGTGCTCAGTACTCAGGGTGCTGGGTGCTCAGTGGTCAGGGTGCTGGGTGCTCAGTGCTCAGGGTCCTGGGTGCTCAGTGCTCAGGGTGCTCGGTGCTCAGTGCTCAGGGTGCTGGGTGCTCAGTACTAATGGTGCTTTGTGCTCAGTACTCAGGGTGCTCATGGCTCAGTACTCAGGGTGCTCAGTGTTCAGTACTCAGGGTGCTCAGTGCTCAGGGTGCTGGGTGCTCAGTGCTCGGGGTGCTGGGTGCTCATTCCTCAGGGTGCTAGGTGCTCAGTGCTCAGGGTGCTCGGTGCTCAGTGCTCAGGGTGCTGGGTGCTCAGTACTCAGGTTGCTGGGTGCTCAGTGCTCGGGGTGCTAGGGGCTCAGTACTCAGTGTGCTGGGTGCTCAGTACTCGGGTGCTGGGTGCTCAGTTCTCAGGGTCCTGGGTGCTCAGTGCTCGGGGTGCTGGGTGCTCAGTGCTCAGTACTCAGGGTGCTGGGTGCTCAGTGCTCGGGGTGCTGGGTGCTCAGTGCTCAGTACTCAGGGTGCTGGGTGCTCAGTGCTCAGGGTGCTGGGTGCTTAGTGCTCAGGGTGCTGGGTGCTCAGTGCTCAGGGTGCTGGGTACTCAGTGCTCGGGGTGCTGGGTGCTCAGTACTCAGGGTGCTGGGTGCTCAGTACTCAGGGTGCTGGGTGCTCAGTGCTCGGGGTGCTGGGTGCTCAGTGCTCGGGGTGCTGGGTGCTCAGTGCTCGGGGTGCTCAGTACTCAGGGTGCTGTGTGTTCTGTGCTCAGGGTGCTGGGTGCTCAGTACTCAGGGTGCTCAGTGCTTAGTACTCAGGGTGCTGGGTGCTCAGTACTCCGGGTGCTGGGTGATCAGTGCTCGGGGTGCTCGGTGCTCAGCGCTCAAGTGCTGGGTAGTCAGTACTCGGGTGCACATTGCTCAGGGTCCTGGGTGCTCAGTACTCAGGGTGCTGGGTGCTCAGTGCTCAGGGTGCTCGGTGATCAGTACGTTGGGTGCTCAGTACTCAGTGTGCTGGGTGCTCAGTGCTCAGGGTGCTGGGTGCTCAGTGCTCAGGGTGCTGGGTGCTCAGTGCTCAGGGTGCTGGGTGCTCGGTGCTCGGGGTGCTGGGTGCTCAGTGCTCGGGGTGCTGGGTGCTCAGTACTCAGGGTGCTGGGTGCTCAGTGCTCAGGGTGCTCGGTGCTCAGTACGCTGGGTGCTCAGTACTCAGGGTGCTGGGTGCTCAGTGCTCAGGATGCTGGGTCCTCAGTGCTCGGGGTGCTGGGTGCTCAGTGCTCAGGATGCTGGGTGCTCAGTGCTCAGAGTGCTGGGTGCTCAGTACTCAGGGTGCTCGGGTGCTCAGTGCTTGGGGTGTTGGGTGCTCAGTACTCAGGATGCTGTGTGCTCAGTGCTCAGGGTGCTGGGTGCTCAGTACTCAGGGTGCTGGGTGCTCAGTACTCAGGGTGCTGGGTGCTCATTGCTCGGGGTGCTGGGTGCTCAGTGCACGGAGTGCTGGGTGCTCAGTGCTCGGGGTGCTGGGTGCTCAGTTCTCAGGGTGCTGGGTGCTCAGTGCTCAGGGTGCTGGGTGCTCAGTGCTCTTGGTGCTGGGTGCTCAGTGCTCGGGGTGCTGGGTGCTCAGTGCTCGGGGTGCTCGGTGCTCAGTGCTCGGGGTGCTGGGTGCTCAGTACTCGGGGTGCTCGGTGCTCAGTACTCAGGGTGCTGGGTGCTCAGTGCTCAGGGTGATGGGTGCTCAGTGCTCAGCGTGCTGGCTGCGCGGTGCTCAGGTTGCTGGGTGCTCAGTAATCGGGTGCTGGGTGCTCAGTACTCGGGGTGCTGGGTTCTCAGTGCTCGGGGTGCTCGGTGCTCAGTACTCAGGGTGCTGTGTGCTCAGTGCTCGGGGTGCTCAGTACTCAGGGTGCTGTGTGTTCAGTGCTCAGGGTGCTGGGTGCTCAGTGCTCGGGGTGCTGTGTGCTCAGTGCTCGGGGTGCTGGGTGCTCAGTACTCGGGGTGCTGGGTGCTCAGTACTCAGGGTGCTGGGTGCTCGGTGCTCAGGGTGCTGGGTCCTCAGTGCTCAGGGTGCTGGGTGCTCAGTGCTCAGGGTGCTCGGTGCTTAGTACTCAGGGTGCTCGTTGCTCGGGGTGCTGGGTGCTCAGTGCTCGGGGTGCTGGGTGCTCAGTGCTCGGGGTGCTGGGTGCTCAGTACTCTGGGTGCTCGGTGCTCAGTACTCAGGGTGCTGGGTGCTCAGTGCTCGGGGTGCTGGGTGCTCAGTACTCATGGTGCTGGGTTCTCGGTGCTCAGTACGCTGGGTGCTCAGTTCTCATGGTGCTGGCTGCTCAGTACTCAGGGTGCTCAGTGCTTGGGGTGTTGGGTGCTCAGTACTCCGGGTGCTGGGTGATCAGTGCTCGGGGTGCTCGGTGCTCAGTGCTCAAGGTGCTGGGTAGTCAGTACTCGGGTGCACATTGCTCAGGGTGCTGGGTGCTCAGTTCTCAGGGTGCTGGGTGCTCAGTGCTCAGGGTGCTCGGTGATCAGTACGTTGGGTGCTCAGTACTCAGGGTGCTGGGTGCTCAGTGCTCAGGGTGCTGGGTGCTCAGTGCTCAGGGTGCTGGTTGCACAGTGCTCAGGGTTCTGGGTGCTCAGTGCTCGGGGTGCTGGGTGCTCAGTACTCAGGGTGCTGGGTGCTCAGTGCTCAGGGTGCTCGGTGCTCAGTACGCTGGGTGCTCAGTACTCAGGGTGCTGGGTGCTCAGTACTCAGGGTGCTGGGTGCTCAGTACTCAGGGTGCTGGGTGCTCAGTGCTCAGGGTGCTCGGTGCTCAGTACGCTGGGTGCTCAGTACTCAGGGTGCTGGGTGCTCAGTACTCAGGGTGCTGGGTGCTCAGTACTCAGGGTGCTGGGTGCTCAGTACTCAGGGTGCTCGGTGCTCAGTACGCAGGGTGCTCAGTGCTCAGTGCTTGGGGTGCTGGGTCCTCAGTGCTCAGGGTGCTGGGTCCTCAGTGCTCGGGGTGCTGGTTGCTCAGTGCTCAGGGTGCTGGGTGCTCAGTGCTCAGAGTGCTGGGTGCTCAGTACTCAGGGTGCTCGGGTGCTCAGTGCATGGGCTGTTGGGTGCTAAGTACTCAGGGTGCTGTGTGCTCAGTGCTCAGGGTGCTGGGTGCTCAGTACTCAGGGTGCTGGGTGCTCAGTACTCAGGGTGCTGGGTGCTCAGTGCTCGGGGTGCTGGGTGCTCAGTGCACGGGGTTCTGGGTGCTCAGTGCTCGGGGTGCTGGGTGCTCAGTGCTCAGGGTGCTGGGTGCTCAGTGCTCAGGGTGCTGGGTGCTCAGTGCACTTGGTGCTGGGTGCTCAGTGCTCGGGGTGCTGGGTGCTCAGTGCTCGGGGTGCTCGGTGCTCAGTGCTCAGTACTCAGGGTGCTCAGTGCTCAGGGTGCTGGGTGCTCAGTGCTCGGGGTGCTGGGTGCTCAGTGCTCAGGGTGCTGGGTGCTCAATGCTCGGGGTGCTGGGTGCTCAGTGCTCAGGGTGCTGGGTGCTCAGTACTCAGGGTGCTCAGTACTCAGGGTGCTGGGTGCTCAGTGGTCAGGGTGCTGGGTGCTCAGTGCTCAGGGTCCTGGGTGCTCAGTGCTCAGGGTGCTCGGTGCTCAGTGCTCAGGGTGCTGGGTGCTCAGTACTAATGGTGCTTTGTGCTCAGTACTCAGGGTGCTCATGGCTCAGTACTCAGGGTGCTCAGTGTTCAGTACTCAGGGTGCTCAGTGCTCAGGGTGCTGGGTGCTCAGTGCTCGGGGTGCTGGGTGCTCATTCCTCAGGGTGCTGGGTGCTCAGTGCTCAGGGTGCTCGGTGCTCAGTGCTCAGGGTGCTGGGTGCTCAGTACTCAGGTTGCTGGGTGCTCAGTGCTCGGGGTGCTAGGGGCTCAGTACTAAGTGTGCTGGGTGCTCAGTACTCGGGTGCTGGGTGCTCAGTTCTCAGGGTCCTGGGTGCTCAGTGCTCGGGGTGCTGGGTGCTCAGTGCTCAGTACTCAGGGTGCTGGGTGCTCAGTGCTCGGGGTGCTGGGTGCTCAGTGCTCAGTACTCAGGGTGCTGGGTGCTCAGTGCTCAGGGTGCTGGGTGCTTAGTGCTCAGGGTGCTGGGTGCTCAGTGCTCAGGGTGCTGGGTACTCAGTGCTCGGGGTGCTGGGTGCTCAGTACTCAGGGTGCTGGGTGCTCAGTACTCAGGGTGCTGGGTGCTCAGTGCTCGGGGTGCTGGGTGCTCAGTGCTCGGGGTGCTGGGTGCTCAGTGCTCGGGGTGCTCAGTACTCAGGGTGCTGTGTGTTCTGTGCTCAGGGTGCTGGGTGCTCAGTACTCAGGGTGCTCAGTGCTTAGTACTCAGGGTGCTGGGTGCTCAGTACTCCGGGTGCTGGGTGATCAGTGCTCGGGGTGCTCGGTGCTCAGCGCTCAAGTGCTGGGTAGTCAGTACTCGGGTACACATTGCTCAGGGTCCTGGGTGCTCAGTACTCAGGGTGCTGGGTGCTCAGTGCTCAGGGTGCTCGGTGATCAGTACGTTGGGTGCTCAGTACTCAGTGTGCTGGGTGCTCAGTGCTCAGGGTGCTGGGTGCTCAGTGCTCAGGGTGCTGGGTGCTCAGTGCTCAGGGTGCTGGGTGCTCGGTGCTCGGGGTGCTGGGTGCTCAGTGCTCGGGGTGCTGGGTGCTCAGTACTCAGGGTGCTGGGTGCTCAGTGCTCAGGGTGCTCGGTGCTCAGTACGCTGGGTGCTCAGTACTCAGGGTGCTGGGTGCTCAGTGCTCAGGGTGCTGGGTCCTCAGTGCTCGGGGTGCTGGGTGCTCAGTGCTCAGGATGCTGGGTGCTCAGTGCTCAGAGTGCTGGGTGCTCAGTACTCAGGGTGCTCGGGTGCTCAGTGCTTGGGGTGTTGGGTGCTCAGTACTCAGGATGCTGTGTGCTCAGTGCTCAGGGTGCTGGGTGCTCAGTACTCAGGGTGCTGGGTGCTCAGTACTCAGGGTGCTGGGTGCTCATTGCTCGGGGTGCTGGGTGCTCAGTGCACGGGGTGCTGGGTGCTCAGTGCTCGGGGTGCTGGGTGCTCAGTTCTCAGGGTGCTGGGTGCTCAGTGCTCAGGGTGCTGGGTGCTCAGTGCTCTTGGTGCTGGGTGCTCAGTGCTCGGGGTGCTGGGTGCTCAGTGCTCGGGGTGCTCGGTGCTCAGTGCTCGGGGTGCTGGGTGCTCAGTACTCGGGGTGCTCGGTGCTCAGTACTCAGGGTGCTGGGTGCTCAGTGCTCAGGGTGATGGGTGCTCAGTGCTCAGCGTGCTGGCTGCGCGGTGCTCAGGTTGCTGGGTGCTCAGTATTCGGGTGCTGGGTGCTCAGTACTCGGGGTGCTGGGTTCTCAGTGCTCGGGGTGCTCGGTGCTCAGAACTCAGGGTGCTGTGTGCTCAGTGCTCGGGGTGCTCAGTACTCAGGGTGCTGTGTGTTCAGTGCTCAGGGTGCTGGGTGCTCAGTGCTCGGGGTGCTGTGTGCTCATTGCTCGGGGTGCTGGGTGCTCAGTACTCGGGGTGCTGGGTGCTCAGTACTCAGGGTGCTGGGTGCTCGGTGCTCAGGGTGCTGGGTCCTCAGTGCTCAGGGTGCTGGGTGCTCAGTGCTCAGGGTGCTCGGTGCTTAGTACTCAGGGTGCTCGTTGCTCGGGGTGCTGGGTGCTCAGTGCTCGGGGTGCTGGGTGCTCAGTGCTCGGGGTGCTGGGTGCTCAGTACTCTGGGTGCTCGGTGCTCAGTACTCAGGGTGCTGGGTGCTCAGTGCTCGGGGTGCTGGGTGCTCAGTACTCATGGTGCTGGGTTCTCGGTGCTCAGTACGCTGGGTGCTCAGTTCTCATGGGGCTGGCTGCTCAGTACTCAGGGTGCTCAGTGCTTGGGGTGTTGGGTGCTCAGTACTCAGGGTGCTGGGTGCTCAATGCTCAGGGTGCTGGGTGCTCAGTACTCAGGGTGCTGGGTGCTCAGTACTCAGGGTGCTGGGTGCTCAATGCTCGGGGTGCTGGGTGCTCAGTGCTCGGGGTGCTGGGTGCTCAGTCCTCGGGGTGCTGGGTGCTCAGGGCTCGGGGTTCTGGGTGCTCAGTGCTCGGGGCGCTGGGTGCTCAGTGCTCGGGGTGCTCGGAGCTCAGTACTCAGGGTGCGGGGTGCTCAGTGCTCGGGGTGCTCGGTGCTCAGTACGTTGGGTGCTGAATACTGAGGGTGCTGTGTGCTCAGTGCTCAGGGTGCTGGGTGCTCAGCGCTCAGGGTGCTGGGTGCTCAGTGCTCAGGGTGCTGGGTGCTCAGTACTCAGGGTGCTGGGTGCGCAGTGCTCGGGGTGCTGGGTGCTCAGTGCTCAGGGTGCTGGGTGCTCAGTGCTCAGGGTGCTGAGTGCTCAGTGCTCGGGGTGCTGGGTGCTCAGTGCTCGGGGTGCTGGGTGCTCAGTGCTCGGGTTGCTGCGTGCTCAGTGCTCGGGGTGCTGGGTGCTCAGTACTCGGGGTGCTGTGTGCTCAGTACTCAGGGTGCTGGGTGCTCAGTGCTCAGGGTGCTGGGTGCTCAGTGCTCAGGGTGCTGGTTGCTCAGTGCTCAGGGTGCTGGGTGCTCAGTGCTCGGGGTGCTGGGTGCTCAGTACTCAGGGTGCTGGGTGCTCAGTGCTCAGGGTGCTCGGTGCTCAGTACGCTGGGTGCTCAGTACTCAGGGTGCTGGGTGCTCAGTACTCAGGGTGCTGGGTGCTCAGTACTCAGGGTGCTGGGTGCTCAGTGCTCAGGGTGCTCGGTGCTCAGTGCTCAGGGTGCTGGTTGCTCAGTGCTCAGGGTGCTGGGTGCTCAGTGCTCGGGGTGCTGGGTGCTCAGTACTCAGGGTGCTGGGTGCTCAGTGCTCAGGGTGCTGGGTGCGCAGTGCTCGGGGTGCTCGGAGCTCAGTACTCAGGGTGCGGGGTGCTCAGTGCTCGGGGTGCTCGGTGCTCAGTACGTTGGGTGCTGAATACTGAGGGTGCTGTGTGCTCAGTGCTCAGGGTGCTGGGTGCTCAGCGCTCAGGGTGCTGGGTGCTCAGTGCTCAGGGTGCTGGGTGCTCAGTACTCAGGGTGCTGGGTGCGCAGTGCTCGGGGTGCTGGGTGCTCAGTGCTCAGGGTGCTGGGTGCTCAGTGCTCAGGGTGCTGAGTGCTCAGTGCTCGGGGTGCTGGGTGCTCAGTGCTCGGGGTGCTGGGTGCTCAGTGCTCGGGTTGCTGCGTGCTCAGTGCTCGGGGTGCTGGGTGCTCAGTACTCGGGGTGCTGTGTGCTCATTACTCAGGGTGCTGGGTGCTCAGTGCTCAGGGTGCTGGGTGCTCAGTGCTCAGGGTGCTGGTTGCTCAGTGCTCAGGGTGCTGGGTGCTCAGTGCTCGGGGTGCTGGGTGCTCAGTACTCAGGGTGCTGGGTGCTCAGTGCTCAGGGTGCTCGGTGCTCAGTACGCTGGGTGCTCAGTACTCAGGGTGCTGGGTGCTCAGTACTCAGGGTGCTGGGTGCTCAGTACTCAGGGTGCTGGGTGCTCAGTGCTCAGGGTGCTCGGTGCTCAGTACGCTGGGTGCTCAGTACTCAGTGTGCTGGGTGCTCAGTACTCAGGGTGCTGGGTGCTCAGTACTCAGGGTGCTGAGTGCTCAGTACTCAGGGTGCTCGGTGCTCAGTATGCAGGGTGCTCAGTGCTCAGTGCTCGGGGTGCTGGGTGCTCAGTGCTCGGGGTGCTCGGAGCTCAGTACTCAGGGTGCGGGGTGCTCAGTGCTCGGGGTGCTCGGTGCTCAGTACGTTGGGTGCTGACTACTCAGGGTGCTGTGTGCTCAGTGCTCAGGGTGCTGGGTGCTCAGCGCTCAGGGTGCTGGGTGCTCAGTGCTCAGGGTGCTGGGTGCTCAGTACTCAGGGTGCTGGGTGCTCAGTGCTCGGGTGCTGGGTGCTCAGTACTCAGGGTGCTGGGTGCTCAGTGCTCAGGGTGCTGGGTGCTCAGTGCTCAGGGTGCTGGGTGCTCAGTGCTCAGGGTGCTGGTTGCTCAGTGCTCAGGGTGCTGGGTGCTCAGTGCTCGGGTGCTGGGTGCTCAGTGCTCAGGGTGCTGGGTGCTCAGTGCTCAGGGTGCTGGTTGCTCAGTGCTCAGGGTGCTGGGTGCTCAGTGCTCGGGTGCTGGGTGCTCAATACTCAGGGTGCTGGGTGCTCAGTGCTCAGGGTGCTCGGTGCTCAGTACGCTGGGTGCTCAGTACTCAGGGTGCTGGGTGCTCAGTACTCAGGGTGCTGGGTGCTCAGTACTCAGGGTGCTGGGTGCTCAGTGCTCAGGGTGCTCGGTGCTCAGTACGCTGGGTGCTCAGTACTCAGGGTGCTGGGTGCTCAGTACTCAGGGTGCTGGGTGCTCAGTACTCAGGGTGCTGGGTGCTCAGTACTCAGGGTGCTCGGTGCTCAGTACGCAGGGTGCTCAGTGCTCAGTGCTCGGGGTGCTGGGTGCTCAGTACTCAGGGTGCTGGGTCCTCAGTGCTCGGGGTGCTGGGTGCTCAGTGCTCAGGGTGCTGGGTGCTCAGTGCTCAGAGTGCTGGGTGCTCAGTACTCAGGGTGCTCGGGTGCTCAGTGCTTGGGGTGTTGGGTGCTCAGTACTCAGGGTGCTGTGTGCTCAGTGCTCAGGGTGCTGGGTGCTCAGTACTCAGGGTGCTGGGTGCTCAGTACTCAGGGTGCTGGGTGCTCAGTGCTCGGGGTGCTGGGTGCTCAGTGCACGGGGTGCTGGGTGCTCAGTGCTCGGGGTGCTGGGTGCTCAGTGCTCAGGGTGCTGGGTGTTCAGTGCTCAGGGTGCTGGGTGCTCAGTTTTCTTGGTGCTGGGTGCTCAGTGCTCGGGGTGCTGGGTGCTCAGTGCTCGGGGTGCTCGGTGCTCAGTGCTCAGTACTCAGGGTGCTCAGTGCTCAGGGTGCTGGGTGCTCAGTGCTCGGGGTGCTGGGTGCTCAGTCCTCAGGGTGCTGGGTGCTCAGTCCTCGGGGTGCTGGGTGCTCAGTGCTCAGGGTGCTGGGTGCTCAGTACTCAGGGTGCTCAGTACTCAGGGTGCTGGGTGCTCAGTGCTCAGGGTGCTGGGTGCTCAGTGCTCAGGGTGCTGGGTGCTCAGTGCTCAGGGTGCTCGGTGCTCAGTGCTCAGGGTGCTGGGTGCTCAGTACTAATGGCGCTTTGTGCTCAGTACTCAGGGTGCTCATGGCTAAGTACTCAGGGTACTCAGTGCTCAGTACTCAGGGTGCTCAGTGCTCAGGGTGCTGGGTGCTCAGTGCTTGGGGTGCTGGGTGCTCAGTCCTCAGGGTGCTGGGTGCTCAGTGCTCAGGGTGCTCGGTGCTCAGTGCTCAGGGTGCTGGGTGCTCAGTACTCAGGTTGCTGGGTGCTCAGTGCTCGGGGTGCTAGGTGCTCAGTACTCAGGGTGCTGGGTGCTCAGTACTCGGTTGCTGGGTGCTCAGTTCTCAGGGTCCTGGGTGCTCAGTGCTCGGGGTGCTGGGTGCTCAGTGCTCAGTACTCAGGGTGCTGGGTCCTCAGTGCTCGGGGTGCTGGGTGCTCAGTGCTCAGTACTCAGGGTGCTGGGTGCTCAGTGCTCCGGGTGCTGGGTGCTTAGTGCTCAGGGTGCTGGGTGCTCAGTGCTCAGGGTGCTGGGTACTCAGTGCTCGGGGTGCTGGGTGCTCAGTACTCAGGGTGCTGGGTGCTCTGTACTCAGGGTGCTGGGTGCTCAGTGCTCGGGGTGCTGGGTGCTCAGTGCTCGGGGTGCTGGGTGCTCAGTGCTCGGGGTGCTCAGTACTCAGGGTGCTGTGTGTTCAGTGCTCAGGGTGCTGGGTGCTCAGTACTCAAAGTGCTCGGTGCATAGTACTCAGGGTGCTGGGTGCTCAGTACTCCGGGTGCTGGGTGATCAGTGCTCGGGGTGCTCGGTGCTCAGTGCTCAAGGTGCTGGGTAGTCAGTACTCGGGTGCACATTGCTCAGGGTGCTGGGTGCTCAGTACTCAGGGTGCTGGGTGCTCAGTGCTCAGGGTGCTCGGTGATCAGTACGTTGGGTGCTCAGTACTCAGGGTGCTGGGTGCTCAGTGCTCAGGGTGCTGGGTGCTCAGTGCTCAGGGTGCTGGGTGCTCAGTGCTCAGGGTGCTGGGTGCTCGGTGCTCAGGGTGCTGGGTGCTCCATGCTCGGGGTGCTGGGTGCTCAGTACTCAGGATGCTGGGTGCTCAGTGCTCAGGGTGCTAGGTGCTCAGTACGCTGGGTGCTCAGTACTCAGGGTGCTGGGTGCTCAGTACTCAGGGTGCTGGGTGCTCAGTACTCAGGGTGCTGGGTGCTCAGTGCTCAGGGTGCTCGGTGCTCAGTACGCTGGGTGCTCAGTACTCAGGGTGCTGGGTGCTCAGTACTCAGGGTGCTGGGTGCTCAGTACTCAGGGTGCTGGGTGCTCAGTACTCAGGGTGCTCGGTGCTCAGTACGCAGGGTGCTCAGTGCTCAGTGCTCGGGGTGCTGGGTGCTCAGTGCTCAGGGTGCTGGGTCCTCAGTGCTCGGGGTGCTGGGTGCTCAGTGCTCAGGGTGCTGGGTGCTCAGTGCTCAGAGTGCTGGGTGCTCAGTACTCAGGGTGCTCGGGTGCTCAGTGCTTGGGGTGTTGGGTGCTCAGTACTCAGGGTGCTGTGTGCTCAGTGCTCAGGGTGCTGGGTGCTCAGTACTCAGGGTGCTGGGTGCTCAGTACTCAGGGTGCTGGGTGCTCAGTGCTCGGGGTGCTGGGTGCTCAGTGCACGGGGTGCTGGGTGCTCAGTGCTCGGGGTGCTGGGTGCTCAGTGCTCAGGGTGCTGGGTGCTCAGTGCTCAGGGTGCTGGGTGCTCAGTGCTCTTGGTGCTGGGTGCTCAGTTCTCGGGGTGCTGGGTGCTCAGTGCTCGGGGTGCTCGGTGCTCAGTGCTCAGTACTCAGGGTGCTCAGTGCTCAGGGTGCTGGGTGCTCAGTGCTCGGGGTGCTGGGTGCTCAGTCCTCAGGGTGCTGGGTGCTCAGTGCTCGGGGTGCTGGGTGCTCAGTGCTCAGGGTGCTGGGTGCTCAGTACTCAGGGTGCTCAGTACTCAGGGTGCTGGGTGCTCAGTGCTCAGGGTGCTGGGTGCTCAGTGCTCAGGGTGCTGGGTGCTCAGTGCTCAGGGTGCTCGGTGCTCAGTGCTCAGGGTGCTGGGTGCTCAGTACTAATGGTGCTTTGTGCTCAGTACTCAGGGTGCGCATGGCTAAGTACTCAGGGTGCTCAGTGCTCAGTACTCAGGGTGCTCAGTGCTCAGGGTGCTGGGTGCTCAGTGCTCGGGGTGCTGGGTGCTCAGTCCTCAGGGTGCTGGGTGCTCAGTGCTCAGGGTGCTCGGTGCTCAGTGCTCAGGGTGCTGGGTGCTCAGTACTCAGGGTGCTCAGTGCTCAGGGTGCTGGGTGCTCAGTGCTCGGGGTGCTGGGTGCTCAGTGCTCAGGGTGCTGGGTGCTCAGTGCTCAGGGTGCTGGGTGCTCGGTGCTCAGGGTGCTGGGTGCTCCATGCTCGGGGTGCTGGGTGCTCAGTACTCAGAATGCTGGGTGCTCAGTGCTCAGGGTGCTCGGTGCTCAGTACGCTGGGTGCTCAGTACTCAGGGTGCTGGGTGCTCAGTACTCAGGGTGCTGGGTGCTCAGTACTCAGGGTGCTGGGTGCTCAGTGCTCAGGGTGCTCGGTGCTCAGTACACTGGGTGCTCAGTACTCAGGGTGCTGGGTGCTCAGTACTCAGGGTGCTGGGTGCTCAGTACTCAGGGTGCTCGGTGCTCAGTACGCAGGGTGCTCAGTGCTCAGTGCTCGGGGTGCTGGGTGCTCAGTGCTCAGGGTGCTGGGTCCTCAGTGCTCGGGGTGCTGGGTGCTCAGTGCTCAGGGTGCTGGGTGCTCAGTGCTCAGAGTGCTGGGTGATCAGTACTCAGGGTGCTCGGGTGCTCAGGGCTTGGGGTGTTGGGTGCTCAGTACTCAGGGTGCTGTGTGCTCAGTGCTCAGGGTGCTGGGTGCTCAGTACTCAGGGTGCTGGGTGCTCAGTACTCAGGGTGCTGGGTGCTCAGTGCTCGGGGTGCTGGGTGCTCAGTGCACGGGGTGCTGGGTGCTCAGTGCTCGGGGTGCTGGGTGCTCAGTGCTCAGGGTGCTGGGTGCTCAGTGCTCAGGGTGCTGGGTGCTCAGTGCTCTTGGTGCTGGGTGCTCAGTTCTCGGGGTGCTGGGTGCTCAGTGCTCGGGGTGCTCGGTGCTCAGTGCTCAGTACTCAGGGTGCTCAGTGCTCAGGGTGCTGGGTGCTCAGTGCTCGGGGTGCTGGGTGCTCAGTCCTCAGGGTGCTGGGTGCTCAGTGCTCGGGGTGCTGGGTGCTCAGTGCTCAGGGTGCTGGGTGTTCAGTACTCAGGGTGCTCAGTACTCAGGGTGCTGGGTGCTCAGTGCTCAGGGTGCTGGGTGCTCAGTGCTCAGGGTGCTGGGTGCTCAGTGCTCAGGGTGCTGGGTGCTCAGTCCTCGGGGTGCTGGGTGCTCAGTGCTCAGGGTGCTGGGTGCTCAGTACTCAGGGTGCTCAGTACTCAGGGTGCTGGGTGCTCAGTGCTCAGGGTGCTGGGTGCTCAGTGCTCAGGGTGCTGGGTGCTCAGTGCTCAGGGTGCTCGGTGCTCAGTGCTCAGGGTGCTGGGTGCTCAGTACTAATGGTGCTTTGTGCTCAGTACTCAGGGTGCTCATGGCTAAGTACTCAGGGTACTCAGTGCTCAGTACTCAGGGTGCTCAGTGCTCAGGGTGCTGGGTGCTCAGTGCTTGGGGTGCTGGGTGCTCAGTCCTCAGGGTGCTGGGTGCTCAGTGCTCAGGGTGCTCGGTGCTCAGTGCTCAGGGTGCTGGGTGCTCAGTACTCAGGTTGCTGGGTGCTCAGTGCTCGGGGTGCTAGGTGCTCAGTACTCAGGGTGCTGGGTGCTCAGTACTCGGTTGCTGGGTGCTCAGTTCTCAGGGTCCTGGGTGCTCAGTGCTCGGGGTGCTGGGTGCTCAGTGCTCAGTACTCAGGGTGCTGGGTCCTCAGTGCTCGGGGTGCTGGGTGCTCAGTGCTCAGTACTCAGGGTGCTGGGTGCTCAGTGCTCCGGGTGCTGGGTGCTTAGTGCTCAGGGTGCTGGGTGCTCAGTGCTCAGGGTGCTGGGTACTCAGTGCTCGGGGTGCTGGGTGCTCAGTACTCAGGGTGCTGGGTGCTCTGTACTCAGGGTGCTGGGTGCTCAGTGCTCGGGGTGCTGGGTGCTCAGTGCTCGGGGTGCTGGGTGCTCAGTGCTCGGGGTGCTCAGTACTCAGGGTGCTGTGTGTTCAGTGCTCAGGGTGCTGGGTGCTCAGTACTCAAAGTGCTCGGTGCATAGTACTCAGGGTGCTGGGTGCTCAGTACTCCGGGTGCTGGGTGATCAGTGCTCGGGGTGCTCGGTGCTCAGTGCTCAAGGTGCTGGGTAGTCAGTACTCGGGTGCACATTGCTCAGGGTGCTGGGTGCTCAGTACTCAGGGTGCTGGGTGCTCAGTGCTCAGGGTGCTCGGTGATCAGTACGTTGGGTGCTCAGTACTCAGGGTGCTGGGTGCTCAGTGCTCAGGGTGCTGGGTGCTCAGTGCTCAGGGTGCTGGGTGCTCAGTGCTCAGGGTGCTGGGTGCTCGGTGCTCAGGGTGCTGGGTGCTCCATGCTCGGGGTGCTGGGTGCTCAGTACTCAGGATGCTGGGTGCTCAGTGCTCAGGGTGCTAGGTGCTCAGTACGCTGGGTGCTCAGTACTCAGGGTGCTGGGTGCTCAGTACTCAGGGTGCTGGGTGCTCAGTACTCAGGGTGCTGGGTGCTCAGTGCTCAGGGTGCTCGGTGCTCAGTACGCTGGGTGCTCAGTACTCAGGGTGCTGGGTGCTCAGTACTCAGGGTGCTGGGTGCTCAGTACTCAGGGTGCTGGGTGCTCAGTACTCAGGGTGCTCGGTGCTCAGTACGCAGGGTGCTCAGTGCTCAGTGCTCGGGGTGCTGGGTGCTCAGTGCTCAGGGTGCTGGGTCCTCAGTGCTCGGGGTGCTGGGTGCTCAGTGCTCAGGGTGCTGGGTGCTCAGTGCTCAGAGTGCTGGGTGCTCAGTACTCAGGGTGCTCGGGTGCTCAGTGCTTGGGGTGTTGGGTGCTCAGTACTCAGGGTGCTGTGTGCTCAGTGCTCAGGGTGCTGGGTGCTCAGTACTCAGGGTGCTGGGTGCTCAGTACTCAGGGTGCTGGGTGCTCAGTGCTCGGGGTGCTGGGTGCTCAGTGCACGGGGTGCTGGGTGCTCAGTGCTCGGGGTGCTGGGTGCTCAGTGCTCAGGGTGCTGGGTGCTCAGTGCTCAGGGTGCTGGGTGCTCAGTGCTCTTGGTGCTGGGTGCTCAGTTCTCGGGGTGCTGGGTGCTCAGTGCTCGGGGTGCTCGGTGCTCAGTGCTCAGTACTCAGGGTGCTCAGTGCTCAGGGTGCTGGGTGCTCAGTGCTCGGGGTGCTGGGTGCTCAGTCCTCAGGGTGCTGGGTGCTCAGTGCTCGGGGTGCTGGGTGCTCAGTGCTCAGGGTGCTGGGTGCTCAGTACTCAGGGTGCTCAGTACTCAGGGTGCTGGGTGCTCAGTGCTCAGGGTGCTGGGTGCTCAGTGCTCAGGGTGCTGGGTGCTCAGTGCTCAGGGTGCTCGGTGCTCAGTGCTCAGGGTGCTGGGTGCTCAGTACTAATGGTGCTTTGTGCTCAGTACTCAGGGTGCTCATGGCTAAGTACTCAGGGTGCTCAGTGCTCAGTACTCAGGGTGCTCAGTGCTCAGGGTGCTGGGTGCTCAGTGCTCGGGGTGCTGGGTGCTCAGTCCTCAGGGTGCTGGGTGCTCAGTGCTCAGGGTGCTCGGTGCTCAGTGCTCAGGGTGCTGGGTGCTCAGTACTCAGGGTGCTCAGTGCTCAGGGTGCTGGGTGCTCAGTGCTCGGGGTGCTGGGTGCTCAGTGCTCAGGGTGCTGGGTGCTCAGTGCTCAGGGTGCTGGGTGCTCGGTGCTCAGGGTGCTGGGTGCTCCATGCTCGGGGTGCTGGGTGCTCAGTACTCAGAATGCTGGGTGCTCAGTGCTCAGGGTGCTCGGTGCTCAGTACGCTGGGTGCTCAGTACTCAGGGTGCTGGGTGCTCAGTACTCAGGGTGCTGGGTGCTCAGTACTCAGGGTGCTGGGTGCTCAGTGCTCAGGGTGCTCGGTGCTCAGTACGCTGGGTGCTCAGTACTCAGGGTGCTGGGTGCTCAGTACTCAGGGTGCTGGGTGCTCAGTACTCAGGGTGCTGGGTGCTCAGTACTCAGGGTGCTCGGTGCTCAGTACGCAGGGTGCTCAGTGCTCAGTGCTCGGGGTGCTGGGTGCTCAGTGCTCAGGGTGCTGGGTCCTCAGTGCTCGGGGTGCTGGGTGCTCAGTGCTCAGGGTGCTGGGTGCTCAGTGCTCAGAGTGCTGGGTGATCAGTACTCAGGGTGCTCGGGTGCTCAGGGCTTGGGGTGTTGGGTGCTCAGTACTCAGGGTGCTGTGTGCTCAGTGCTCAGGGTGCTGGGTGCTCAGTTCTCAGGGTCCTGGGTGCTCAGTGCTCGGGGTGCTGGGTGCTCAGTGCTCAGTACTCAGGGTGCTGGGTCCTCAGTGCTCGGGGTGCTGGGTGCTCAGTGCTCAGTACTCAGGGTGCTGGGTGCTCAGTGCTCCGGGTGCTGGGTGCTTAGTGCTCAGGGTGCTGGGTGCTCAGTGCTCAGGGTGCTGGGTACTCAGTGCTCGGGGTGCTGGGTGCTCAGTACACAGGGTGCTGGGTGCTCAGTACTCAGGGTGCTGGCTGCTCAGTGCTCGGGGTGCTGGGTGCTCAGTGCTCGGGGTGCTGGGTGCTCAGTGCTCGGGGTGCTCAGTACTCAGGGTGCTGTGTGTTCAGTGCTCAGGGTGCTGGGTGCTCAGTACTCAGGGTGCTCGGTGCTTAGTACTCAGGGTGCTGGGTGCTCAGTACTCCGGGTGCTGGGTGATCAGTGCTCGGGGTGCTCGGTGCTCAGTGCTCAAGGTGCTGGGTAGTCAGTACTCGGGTGCACATTGCTCAGGGTGCTGGGTGCTCAGTACTCAGGGTGCTGGGTGCTCAGTGCTCAGGGTGCTCGGTGATCAGTACGTTGGGTGCTCAGTACTCAGGGTGCTGGGTGCTCAGTGCTCAGGGTGCTGGGTGCTCAGTGCTCAGGGTGCTGGGTGCTCAGTGCTCAGGGTGCTGGGTGCTCAGTGCTCAGGGTGCTGGGTGCTCCATGCTCGGGGTGCTGGGTGCTCAGTACTCAGGGTGCTGGGTGCTCAGTACTCAGGGTGCTGGGTGCTCAGTACTCAGGGTGCTCGGTGCTCAGTACGCAGGGTGCTCAGTGCTCAGTGCTCGGGGTGCTGGGTGCTCAGTGCTCAGGGTGCTGGGTCCTCAGTGCTCGGGGTGCTGGGTGCTCAGTGCTCAGGGTGCTGGGTGCTCAGTGCTCAGAGTGCTGCGTGCTCAGTACTCAGGGTGCTCGGGTGCTCAGTGCTTGGGGTGTTGGGTGCTCAGTACTCAGGGTGCTGTGTGCTCAGTGCTCAGGGTGCTGGGTGCTCAGTACTCAGGGTGCTGGGTGCTCAGTACTCAGGGTGCTGGGTGCTCAGTGCTCGGGGTGCTGGGTGCTCAGTGCACGGGGTGCTGGGTGCTCAGTGCTCGGGGTGCTGGGTGCTCAGTGCTCAGGGTGATGGGTGCTCAGTGCTCAGGGTGCTGGCTGCGCGGTGCTCAGGTTGCTGGGTGCTCAGTATTCGGGGTGCTGGGTGCTCAGTACTCGGGGTGCTGGGTTCTCAGTGCTCGGGGTGCTCGGTGCTCAGTACTCAGGGTGCTGTGTGCTCAGTGCTCGGGGTGCTCAGTACTCAGGGTGCTGTGTGTTCAGTGCTCAGGGTGCTGGGTGCTCAGTGCTCGGGGTGCTGTGTGCTCAGTGCTCGGGGTGCTGGGTGCTCAGTACTCGGGGTGCTGGGTGCTCAGTACTCAGGGTGCTGGGTGCTCGGTGCTCAGGGTGCTGGGTCCTCAGTGCTCAGGGTGCTGGGTGCTCAGTGCTCAGGGTGCTCGGTGCTAAGTACTCAGGGTGCTCGTTGCTCGGGGTGCTGGGTGCTCAGTGCTCGGGGTGCTGGGTGCTCAGTGCTCGAGGTGCTGGGTGCTCAGTACTCTGGGTGCTCGGTGCCCAGTACTCAGGGTGCTGGGTGCTCAGTGCTCGGGGTGCTGGGTGCTCAGTACTCATGGTGCTGGGTGCTCGGTGCTCAGTACGCTGGGTGCTCAGTTCTCAGGGTGCTGGCTGCTCAGTACTCAGGGTGCTCGGTGCTCAGTACTCAGGGAGCTGGGTGCTCAGTGCTCGGGCTGCTGGGTGCTCATTACTCAGGATGCTGGGTGCTCAGTACTCAGTGTGCTCAGTGCTTGGGGTGCTGGGTGCTCAGTACTCAGGGTGCTCAGTGCTTGGGGTGTTGGGTGCTCAGTACTCAGGGTGCTGGGTGCTCAATGCTCAGGGTGCTGGGTGCTCAGTACTCAGGGTGCTGGGTGCTCAGTACTCAGGGTGCTGGGTGCTCAATGCTCGGGGTGCTGGGTGCTCAGTGCTCGGGGTGCTGGGTGCTCAGTGCTCGGGGTGCTGGGTGCTCAGTTCTCGGGGCGCTGTGTGCTCAGTGCTCGGGGCGCTGGGTGCTCAGTGCTCGGGGTGCTCGGAGCTCAGTACTCAGGGTGCGGGGTGCTCAGTGCTCGGGGTGCTCGGTGCTCAGTACTCAGGGTCCTGGGTGCTCAGTGCTCGGGTGCTCGGTGCTCAGTACGTTGGGAGCTCACTACTCAGGGTGCTGTGTGCTCAGTGCTCAGGGTGCTGGGTGCTCAGCGCTCAGGGTGCTGGGTGCTCAGTGCTCAGGGTGCTGGGTGCTCAGTACTCAGGGTGCTGGGTGCGCAGTGCTCGGGGTGCTGGGTGCTCAGTGCTCAGGGTGCTGGGTGCTCAGTGCTCAGGGTGCTGGGTGCTCAGTACTCGGGGTGCTGGGTGCTCAGTACTCAGGGTGCTGGGTGCTCGGTGCTCAGTACACAGGGTGCTGGGTGCTCAGTACTCAGGGTGCTCGGGTGCTCAGTGCTTGGAGTATTGGGTGCTCAGTACTCCTGGTGCTGGGTGATCAGTGCTCGGGGTGCTCGGTGCTCAGTGCTCAAGGTGCTGGGTAGTCAGTACTCGGGTGCACATTGCTCAGGGTGCTGGGTGCTCAGTTCTCAGGGTGCTGGGTGCTCAGTGCTCAGGGTGCTCGGTGATCAGTACGTTGGGTGCTCAGTACTCAGGGTGCTGGGTGCTCAGTGCTCAGGGTGCTGGGTGCTCAGTGCTCAGGGTGCTGGTTGCACAGTGCTCAGGGTGCTGGGTGCTCAGTGCTCGGGGTGCTGGGTGCTCAGTACTCAGGGTGCTGGGTGCTCAGTGCTCAGGGTGCTCGGTGCTCAGTACGCTGGGTGCTCAGTACTCAGGGTGCTGGGTGCTCAGTACTCAGGGTGCTGGGTGCTCAGTACTCAGGGTGCTGGGTGCTCAGTGCTCAGGGTGCTCGGTGCTCAGTACGCTGGGTGCTCAGTACTCAGGGTGCTGGGTGCTCAGTACTCAGGGTGCTGGGTGCTCAGTACTCAGGGTGCTGGGTGCTCAGTACTCAGGGTGCTCGGTGCTCAGTACGCAGGGTGCTCAGTGCTCAGTGCTCGGGGTGCTGGGTCCTCAGTGCTCAGGGTGCTGGGTCCTCAGTGCTCGGGGTGCTGGGTGCTCAGTGCTCAGGGTGCTGGGTGCTCAGTGCTCAGAGTGCTGGGTGCTCAGTACTCAGGGTGCTCGGGTGCTCAGTGCTTGGGCTGTTGGGTGCTCAGTACTCAGGGTGCTGTGTGCTCAGTGCTCAGGGTGCTGGGTGCTCAGTACTCAGGGTGCTGGGTGCTCAGTACTCAGGGTGCTGGTTGCTCAGTGCTCGGGGTGCTGGGTGCTCAGTGCACGGGGTTCTGGGTGCTCAGTGCTCGGGGTGCTGGGTGCTCAGTGCTCAGGGTGCTGGGTGCTCAGTGCTCAGGGTGCTGGGTGCTCAGTGCACTTGGTGCTGGGTGCTCAGTGCTCGGGGTGCTGGGTGCTCAGTGCTCGGGGTGCTCGGTGCTCAGTGCTCAGTACTCAGGGTGCTCAGTGCTCAGGGTGCTGGGTGCTCAGTGCTCGGGGTGCTGGGTGCTCAGTCCTCAGGGTGCTGGGTGCTCAGTGCTCGGGGTGCTGGGTGCTCAGTGCTCAGGGTGCTGGGTGCTCAGTACTCAGGGTGCTCAGTACTCAGGGTGCTGGGTGCTCAGTGGTCAGGGTGCTGGGTGCTCAGTGCTCAGGGTCCTGGGTGCTCAGTGCTCAGGGTGCTCGGTGCTCAGTGCTCAGGGTGCTGGGTGCTCAGTACTAATGGTGCTTTGTGCTCAGTACTCAGGGTGCTCATGGCTCAGTACTCAGGGTGCTCAGTGCTCAGTACTCAGGGTGCTCAGTGCTCAGGGTGCTGGGTGCTCAGTGCTCGGGGTGCTGGGTGCTCAGTCCTCAGGGTGCTGGGTGCTCAGTGCTCAGGGTGCTCGATGCTCAGTGCTCAGGGTGCTGGGTGCTCAGTACTCAGGTTGCTGGGTGCTCAGTGCTCGGGGTGCTAGGTGCTCAGTACTCAGTGTGCTGGGTGCTCAGTACTCGGTTGCTGGGTGCTCAGTTCTCAGGGTCCTTGGTGCTCAGTGCTCGGGGTGCTGGGTGCTCAGTGCTCAGTACTCAGGGTGCTGGGTGCTCAGTGCTCGGGGTGCTGGGTGCTCAGTGCTCAGTACTCAGGGTGCTGGGTGCTCAGTGCTCAGGGTGCTGGGTGCTTAGTGCTCAGGGTGCTGGGTGCTCAGTGCTCAGGGTGCTGGGTACTCAGTGCTCGGGGTGCTGGGTGCTCAGTACTCAGGGTGCTGGGTGCTCAGTACTCAGGGTGCTGGGTGCTCAGTGCTCGGGGTGCTGGGTGCTCAGTGCTCGGGGTGCTGGGTGCTCAGTGCTCGGGGTGCTCAGTACTCAGGGTGCTGTGTGTTCTGTGCTCAGGGTGCTGGGTGCTCAGTACTCAGGGTGCTCAGTGCTTAGTACTCAGGGTGCTGGGTGCTCAGTACTCCGGGTGCTGGGTGATCAGTGCTCGGGGTGCTCGGTGCTCAGCGCTCAAGTGCTGGGTAGTCAGTACTCGGGTACACATTGCTCAGGGTGCTGGGTGTTCAGTACTCAGGGTGCTGGGTGCTCAGTGCTCAGGGTGCTCGGTGATCACTACGTTGGGTGCTCAGTACTCAGTGTGCTGGGTGCTCAGTGCTCAGGGTGCTGGGTGCTCAGTGCTCAGGGTGCTGGGTGCTCAGTGCTCAGGGTGCTGGGTGCTCGGTGCTCGGGGTGCTGGGTGCTCAGTGCTCGGGGTGCTGGGTGCTCAGTACTCAGGGTGCTGGGTGCTCAGTGCTCAGGGTGCTCGGTGCTCAGTACGCTGGGTGCTCAGTACTCAGGGTGCTGGGTGCTCAGTGCTCAGGGTGCTGGGTCCTCAGTGCTCGGGGTGCTGGGTGCTCAGTGCTCAGGGTGCTGGGTGCTCAGTGCTCAGAGTGCTGGGTGCTCAGTACTCAGGGTGCTCGGGTGCTCAGTGCTTGGGGTGTTGGGTGCTCAGTACTCAGGATGCTGTGTGCTCAGTGCTCAGGGTGCTGGGTGCTCAGTACTCAGGGTGCTGGGTGCTCAGTACTCAGGGTGCTGGGTGCTCATTGCTCGGGGTGCTGGGTGCTCAGTGCACGGGGTGCTGGGTGCTCAGTGCTCGGGGTGCTGCGTGCTCAGTTCTCAGGGTGCTGGGTGCTCAGTGCTCAGGGTGCTGGGTGCTCAGTCCTCTTGGTGCTGGGTGCTCAGTGCTCGGGGTGCTGGGTGCTCAGTGCTCGGGGTGCTCGGTGCTCAGTGCTCGGGGTGCTGGGTGCTCAGTACTCGGGGTGCTCGGTGCTCAGTACTCAGGGTGCTGGGTGCTCAGTGCTCAGGGTGATGGGTGCTCAGTGCTCAGGGTGCTGGGTCCTCAGTGCTCGGGGTGCTGGGTGCTCAGTGCTCAGGGTGCTGGGTGCTCAGTGCTCAGAGTGCTGGGTGCTCAGTACTCAGGGTGCTCGGGTGCTCAGTGCTTGGGGTGTTGGGTGCTCAGTACTCAGGATGCTGTGTGCTCAGTGCTCAGGGTGCTGGGTGCTCAGTACTCAGGGTGCTGGGTGCTCAGTACTCAGGGTGCTGGGTGCTCAGTGCTCAGGGTGCTGGGTCCTCAGTGCTCGGGGTGCTGGGTGCTCAGTGCTCAGGGTGCTGGGTGCTCAGTGCTCAGAGTGCTGGGTGCTCAGTACTCAGGGTGCTCGGGTGCTCAGTGCTTGGGGTGTTGGGTGCTCAGTACTCAGGATGCTGTGTGCTCAGTGCTCAGGGTGCTGGGTGCTCAGTACTCAGGGTGCTGGGTGCTCAGTACTCAGGGTGCTGGGTGCTCATTGCTCGGGGTGCTGGGTGCTCAGTGCACGGGGTGCTGGGTGCTCAGTGCTCGGGGTGCTGCGTGCTCAGTTCTCAGGGTGCTGGGTGCTCAGTGCTCAGGATGCTGGGTGCTCAGTGCTCTTGGTGCTGGGTGCTCAGTGCTCGGGGTGCTGGGTGCTCAGTGCTCGGGGTGCTCGGTGCTCAGTGCTCGGGGTGCTGGGTGCTCAGTACTCGGGGTGCTCGGTGCTCAGTACTCAGGGTGCTGGGTGCTCAGTGCTCAGGGTGATGGGTGCTCAGTGCTCAGGGTGCTGGCTGCGCGGTGCTCAGGTTGCTGGGTGCTCAGTAATCGGGTGCTGGGTGCTCAGTACTCGGGGTGCTGGGTTCTCAGTGCTCGGGGTGCTCGGTGCTCAGTACTCAGGGTGCTGTGTGCTCAGTGCTCGGGGTGCTCAGTACTCAGGGTGCTGTGTGTTCAGTGCTCAGGGTGCTGGGTGCTCAGTGCTCGGGGTGCTGTGTGCTCAGTGCTCGGGGTGCTGGGTGCTCAGTACTCGGGGTGCTGGGTGCTCAGTACTCAGGGTGCTGGGTGCTCGGTGCTCAGGGTGCTGGGTCCTCAGTGCTCAGGGTGCTGGGTGCTCAGTGCTCAGGGTGCTCGGTGCTTAGTACTCAGGGTGCTCGTTGCTTGGGGTGCTGGGTGCTCAGTGCTCGGGGTGCTGGGTGCTCAGTGCTCGGGGTGCTGGGTGCTCAGTACTCTGGGTGCTCGGTGCTCAGTACTCAGGGTGCTGGGTGCTCAGTGCTCGGGGCGCTGGGTGCTCAGTGCTCGGGGCGCTGGGTGCTCAGTGCTCGGGGTGCTCGGAGCTCAGTACTCAGGGTGTGGGGTGCTCAGTGCTCGGGGTGCTCGGTGCTCAGTACGTTGGGTGCTGACTACTCAGGGTGCTGTGTGCTCAGTACTCAGGGTGCTGGGTGCTCAGCGCTCAGGGTGCTGGGTGCTCAGTGCTCAGGGTGCTGGGTGCTCAGTACTCAGGGTGCTGGGTGCGCAGTGCTCGGGGTGCTGGGTGCTCAGTGCTCAGGGTGCTGGGTGCTCAGTGCTCAGGGTGCTGAGTGCTCAGTGCTCGGGGTGCTGGGTGCTCAGTGCTCGGGGTGCTGGGTGCTCAGTGCTCGGGTTGCTGCGTGCTCAGTGCTCGGGGTGCTGGGTGCTCAGTACTCGGGGTGCTGGGTGCTCAGTACTCAGGGTGCTGGGTGCTCAGTGCTCAGGGTGCTGGGTGCTCAGTGCTCAGGGTGCTGGTTGCTCAGTGCTCAGGGTGCTGGGTGCTCAGTGCTCGGGGTGCTGGGTGCTCAGTACTCAGGGTGCTGGGTGCTCAGTGCTCAGGGTGCTCGGTGCTCAGTACGCTGGGTGCTCAGTACTCAGGGTGCTGGGTGCTCAGTACTCAGGGTGCTGGGTGCTCAGTACTCAGGGTGCTGGGTGCTCAGTGCTCAGGGTGCTCGGTGCTCAGTACGCTGGGTGCTCAGTACTCAGGGTGCTGTGTGCTCAGTACTCAGGGTGCTGGGTGCTCAGTACTCAGGGTGCTGAGTGCTCAGTACTCAGGGTGCTCGGTGCTCAGTACGCAGGGTGCTCAGTGCTCAGTGCTCGGGGTGCTGGGTGCTCAGTGCTCGGGGTGCTCGGAGCTCAGTACTCAGGGTGCGGGGTGCTCAGTGCTCGGGGTGCTCGGTGATCAGTACGTTGGGTGCTGAATACTCAGGGTGCTGTGTGCTCAGTGCTCAGGGTGCTGGGTGCTCAGCGCTCAGGGTGCTGGGTGCTCAGTGCTCAGGGTGCTGGGTGCTCAGTACTCAGGGTGCTGGGTGCGCAGTGCTCGGGGTGCTGGGTGCTCAGTGCTCAGGGTGCTGGGTGCTCAGTGCTCAGGGTGCTGAGTGCTCAGTGCTCGGGGTGCTGGGTGCTCAGTGCTCGGGGTGCTGGGTGCTCAGTGCTCGGGTTGCTGCGTGCTCAGTGCTCGGGGTGCTGGGTGCTCAGTACTCGGGGTGCTGGGTGCTCAGTACTCAGGGTGCTGGGTGCTCAGTGCTCAGGGTGCTGGGTGCTCAGTGCTCAGGGTGCTGGTTGCTCAGTGCTCAGGGTGCTGGGTGCTCAGTGCTCGGGTGCTGGGTGCTCAGTACTCAGGGTGCTGGGTGCTCAGTGCTCAGGGTGCTCGGTGCTCAGTACGCTGGGTGCTCAGTACTCAGGGTGCTGGGTGCTCAGTACTCAGGGTGCTGGGTGCTCAGTACTCAGGGTGCTGGGTGCTCAGTGCTCAGGGTGCTCGGTGCTCAGTACGCTGGGTGCTCAGTACTCAGGGTGCTGGGTGCTCAGTACTCAGGGTGCTGGGTGCTCAGTACTCAGGGTGCTGGGTGCTCAGTACTCAGGGTGCTCGGTGCTCAGTACGCAGGGTGCTCAGTGCTCAGTGCTCGGGGTGCTGGGTGCTCAGTGCTCAGGGTGCTGGGTCCTCAGTGCTCGGGGTGCTGGGTGCTCAGTGCTCAGGGTGCTGGGTGCTCAGTGCTCAGGGTGCTGGGTGCTCAGTGCTCAGAGTGCTGGGTGCTCAGTACTCAGGGTGCTCGGGTGCTCAGTGCTTGGGGTGTTGGGTGCTCAGTGCTCAGGGTGCTGGGTGCTCAGTGCTCAGGGTGCTGGGTGCTCAGTTTTCTTGGTGCTGGGTGCTCAGTGCTCGGGGTGCTGGTTGCTCAGTGCTCGGGGTGCTCGGTGCTCAGTGCTCAGTACTCAGGGTGCTCAGTGCTCAGGGTTCTGGGTGCTCAGTGCTCGTTGTGCTGGGTGCTCAGTCCTCAGGGTGCTGGGTGCTCAGTCCTCGGGGTGCTTGGTGCTCAGTGCTCAGGGTGCTGGGTGCTCAGTACTCAGGGTGCTCAGTACTCAGGGTGCTGGGTGCTCAGTGCTCAGGGTGCTGGGTGCTCAGTGCTCAGGGTGCTGGGTGCTCAGTTCTCAGGGTGCTCGGTGCTCAGTGCTCAGGGTGCTGGGTGCTCAGTACTAATGGTGCTTTGTGCTCAGTACTCAGGGTGCTCATGGCTAAGTACTCAGGGTACTCAGTGCTCAGTACTCAGGGTGCTCAGTGCTCAGGGTGCTGGGTGCTCAGTGCTCGGGGTGCTGGGTGCTCAGTCCTCAGGGTGCTGGGTGCTCAGTGCTCAGGGTGCTCGGTGCTCAGTGCTCAGGGTGCTGGGTGCTCAGTACTCAGTTTGCTGGGTGCTCAGTGCTCGGGGTGCTAGGTGCTCAGTACTCAGGGTGCTGGGTGCTCAGTACTCGGGTGCTGGGTGCTCAGTTCTCAGGGTCCTGGGTGCTCAGTGCTCGGGGTGCTGGGTGCTCAGTGCTCAGTACTCAGGGTGCTGGGTCCTCAGTGCTCGGGGTGCTGGGTGCTCAGTGCTCAGTACTCAGGGTGCTGGGTGCTCAGTGCTCCGGGTGCTGGGTGCTTAGTGCTCAGGGTGCTGGGTGCTCAGTGCTCAGGGTGCTGGGTACTCAGTGCTCGGGGTGCTGGGTGATCAGTACTCAGGGTGCTGGGTGCTCTGTACTCAGGGTGCTGGGTGCTCAGTGCTCGGGGTGCTGGGTGCTCAGTGCTCGGGGTGCTGGGTGCTCAGTGCTCGGGGTGCTCAGTACTCAGGGTGCTGTGTGTTCAGTGTTCAGGGTGCTGGGTGCTCAGTACTCAGGGTGCTCGGTGCATAGTACTCAGGGTGCTGGGTGCTCAGTACTCCGGGTGCTGGGTGATCAGTGCTCGGGGTGCTCGGTGCTCAGTGCTCAAGGTGCTGGGTAGTCAGTACTCGGGTGCACATTGCTCAGGGTGCTGGGTGCTCAGTGCTCAGGGTGCTGGGTGCTCAGTGCTCAGGGTGCTGGTTGCTCAGTGCTCAGGGTGCTGGGTGCTCAGTGCTCGGGGTGCTGGGTGCTCAGTACTCAGGGTGCTGGGTGCTCAGTGCTCAGGGTGCTCGGTGCTCAGTACGCTGGGTGCTCAGTACTCAGGGTGCTGGGTGCTCAGTACTCAGGGTGCTGGGTGCTCAGTACTCAGGGTGCTGGGTGCTCAGTGCTCAGGGTGCTCGGTGCTCAGTACGCTGGGTGCTCAGTACTCAGGGTGCTGTGTGCTCAGTACTCAGGGTGCTGGGTGCTCAGTACTCAGGGTGCTGAGTGCTCAGTACTCAGGGTGCTCGGTGCTCAGTACGCAGGGTGCTCAGTGCTCAGTGCTCGGGGTGCTGGGTGCTCAGTGCTCGGGGTGCTCGGAGCTCAGTACTCAGGGTGCGGGGTGCTCAGTGCTCGGGGTGCTCGGTGCTCAGTACGTTGGGTGCTGACTACTCAGGGTGCTGTGTGCTCAGTGCTCAGGGTGCTGGGTGCTCAGCGCTCAGGGTGCTGGGTGCTCAGTGCTCAGGGTGCTGGGTGCTCAGTACTCAGGGTGCTGGGTGCGCAGTGCTCGGGGTGCTGGGTGCTCAGTGCTCAGGGTGCTGGGTGCTCAGTGCTCAGGGTGCTGAGTGCTCAGTGCTCGGGGTGCTGGGTGCTCAGTGCTCGGGGTGCTGGGTGCTCAGTGCTCGGGTTGCTGCGTGCTCAGTGCTCGGGGTGCTGGGTGCTCAGTACTCGGGGTGCTGGGTGCTCAGTACTCAGGGTGCTGGGTGCTCAGTGCTCAGGGTGCTGGGTGCTCAGTGCTCAGGGTGCTGGTTGCTCAGTGCTCAGGGTGCTGGGTGCTCAGTGCTCGGGTGCTGGGTGCTCAGTACTCAGGGTGCTGGGTGCTCAGTGCTCAGGGTGCTCGCTGCTCAGTACGCTGGGTGCTCAGTACTCAGGGTGCTGGGTGCTCAGTACTCAGGGTGCTGGGTGCTCAGTACTCAGGGTGCTGGGTGCTCAGTGCTCAGGGTGCTCGGTGCTCAGTACGCTGGGTGCTCAGTACTCAGGGTGCTGGGTGCTCAGTACTCAGGGTGCTGGGTGCTCAGTACTCAGGGTGCTGGGTGCTCAGTACTCAGGGTGCTCGGTGCTCAGTACGCAGGGTGCTCAGTGCTCAGTGCTCGGGGTGCTGGGTGCTCAGTGCTCAGGGTGCTGGGTCCTCAGTGCTCGGGGTGCTGGGTGCTCAGTGCTCGGGGTGCTCGGAGCTCAGTACTCAGGGTGCGGGGTGCTCAGTGCTCGGGGTGCTCGGTGCTCAGTACTCAGGGTGCTGGGTGCGCAGTGCTCGGGGTGCTGGGTGCTCAGTGCTCAGGGTGCTGGGTGCTCAGTGCTCAGGGTGCTGGGTGCTCAGTACTCAGGGTGCTGGGTGCGCAGTGCTCGGGGTGCTGGGTGCTCAGTGCTCAGGGTGCTGGGTGCTCAGTGCTCAGGGTGCTGAGTGCTCAGTGCTCGGGGTGCTGGGTGCTCAGTGCTCGGGGTGCTGGGTGCTCAGTGCTCGGGTTGCTGCGTGCTCAGTGCTCGGGGTGCTGGGTGCTCAGGACTCGGGGTGCTGGGTGCTCAGTACTCAGGGTGCTGGGTGCTCAGTGCTCAGGGTGCTGGGTGCTCAGTGCTCAGGGTGCTGGTTGCTCAGTGCTCAGGGTGCTGGGTGCTCAGTGCTCGGGTGCTGGGTGCTCAGTACTCAGGGTGCTGGGTGCTCAGTGCTCAGGGTGCTCGCTGCTCAGTACGCTGGGTGCTCAGTACTCAGGGTGCTGGGTGCTCAGTACTCAGGGTGCTGGGTGCTCAGTACTCAGGGTGCTGGGTGCTCAGTGCTCAGGGTGCTCGGTGCTCAGTACGCTGGGTGCTCAGTACTCAGGGTGCTGGGTGCTCAGTACTCAGGGTGCTGGGTGCTCAGTACTCAGGGTGCTGGGTGCTCAGTACTCAGGGTGCTCGGTGCTCAGTACGCAGGGTGCTCAGTGCTCAGTGCTCGGGGTGCTGGGTGCTCAGTGCTCAGGGTGCTGGGTCCTCAGTGCTCGGGGTGCTGGGTGCTCAGTGCTCGGGGTGCTCGGAGCTCAGTACTCAGGGTGCGGGGTGCTCAGTGCTCGGGGTGCTCGGTGCTCAGTACGTTGGGTGCTGAATACTCAGGGTGCTGTGTGCTCAGTGCTCAGGGTGCTGGGTGCTCAGCGCTCAGGGTGCTGGGTGCTCAGTGCTCAGGGTGCTGGGTGCTCAGTACTCAGGGTGCTGGGTGCGCAGTGCTCGGGGTGCTGGGTGCTCAGTGCTCAGGGTGCTGGGTGCTCAGTGCTCAGGGTGCTGAGTGCTCAGTGCTCGGGGTGCTGGGTGCTCAGTGCTCGGGGTGCTGGGTGCTCAGTGCTCGGGTTGCTGCGTGCTCAGTGCTCGGGGTGCTGGGTGCTCAGTACTCGGGGTGCTGGGTGCTCAGTACTCAGGGTGCTGGGTGCTCAGTGCTCAGGGTGCTGGGTGCTCAGTGCTCAGGGTGCTGGTTGCTCAGTGCTCAGGGTGCTGGGTGCTCAGTGCTCGGGTGCTGGGTGCTCAGTACTCAGGGTGCTGGGTGCTCAGTGCTCAGGGTGCTCGGTGCTCAGTACGCTGGGTGCTCAGTACTCAGGGTGCTGGGTGCTCAGTACTCAGGGTGCTGGGTGCTCAGTACTCAGGGTGCTGGGTGCTCAGTGCTCAGGGTGCTCGGTGCTCAGTACGCTGGGTGCTCAGTACTCAGGGTGCTGGGTGCTCAGTACTCAGGGTGCTGGGTGCTCAGTACTCAGGGTGCTGGGTGCTCAGTACTCAGGGTGCTCGGTGCTCAGTACGCAGGGTGCTCAGTGCTCAGTGCTCGGGGTGCTGGGTGCTCAGTGCTCAGGGTGCTGGGTCCTCAGTGCTCGGGGTGCTGGGTGCTCAGTGCTCAGGGTGCTGGGTGCTCAGTGCTCAGGGTGCTGGGTGCTCAGTGCTCAGAGTGCTGGGTGCTCAGTACTCAGGGTGCTCGGGTGCTCAGTGCTTGGGGTGTTGGGTGCTCAGTGCTCAGGGTGCTGGGTGCTCAGTGCTCAGGGTGCTGGGTGCTCAGTTTTCTTGGTGCTGGGTGCTCAGTGCTCGGGGTGCTGGTTGCTCAGTGCTCGGGGTGCTCGGTGCTCAGTGCTCAGTACTCAGGGTGCTCAGTGCTCAGGGTGCTGGGTGCTCAGTGCTCGTTGTGCTGGGTGCTCAGTCCTCAGGGTGCTGGGTGCTCAGTCCTCGGGGTGCTTGGTGCTCAGTGCTCAGGGTGCTGGGTGCTCAGTACTCAGGGTGCTCAGTACTCAGGGTGCTGGGTGCTCAGTGCTCAGGGTGCTGGGTGCTCAGTGCTCAGGGTGCTGGGTGCTCAGTGCTCAGGGTGCTCGGTGCTCAGTGCTCAGGGTGCTGGGTGCTCAGTACTAATGGTGCTTTGTGCTCAGTACTCAGGGTGCTCATGGCTAAGTACTCAGGGAACTCAGTGCTCAGTACTCAGGGTGCTCAGTGCTCAGGGTGCTGGGTGCTCAGTGCTCGGGGTGCTGGGTGCTCAGTCCTCAGGGTGCTGGGTGCTCAGTGCTCAGGGTGCTCGGTGCTCAGTGCTCAGGGTGCTGGGTGCTCAGTACTCAGTTTGCTGGGTGCTCAGTGCTCGGGGTGCTAGGTGCTCAGTACTCAGGGTGCTGGGTGCTCAGTACTCGGGTGCTGGGTGCTCAGTTCTCAGGGTCCTGGGTGCTCAGTGCTCGGGGTGCTGGGTGCTCAGTGCTCAGTACTCAGGGTGCTGGGTCCTCAGTGCTCGGGGTGCTGGGTGCTCAGTGCTCAGTACTCAGGGTGCTGGGTGCTCAGTGCTCCGGGTGCTGGGTGCTTAGTGCTCAGGGTGCTGGGTGCTCAGTGCTCAGGGTGCTGGGTACTCAGTGCTCGGGGTGCTGGGTGATCAGTACTCAGGGTGCTGGGTGCTCTGTACTCAGGGTGCTGGGTGCTCAGTGCTCGGGGTGCTGGGTGCTCAGTGCTCGGGGTGCTGGGTGCTCAGTGCTCGGGGTGCTCAGTACTCAGGGTGCTGTGTGTTCAGTGCTCAGGGTGCTGGGTGCTCAGTACTCAGGGTGCTCGGTGCATAGTACTCAGGGTGCTGGGTGCTCAGTACTCCGGGTGCTGGGTGATCAGTGCTCGGGGTGCTCGGTGCTCAGTGCTCAAGGTGCTGGGTAGTCAGTACTCGGGTGCACATTGCTCAGGGTGCTGGGTGCTCAGTGCTCAGGGTGCTGGGTGCTCAGTGCTCAGGGTGCTGGTTGCTCAGTGCTCAGGGTGCTGGGTGCTCAGTGCTCGGGGTGCTGGGTGCTCAGTACTCAGGGTGCTGGGTGCTCAGTGCTCAGGGTGCTCGGTGCTCAGTACGCTGGGTGCTCAGTACTCAGGGTGCTGGGTGCTCAGTACTCAGGGTGCTGGGTGCTCAGTACTCAGGGTGCTGGGTGCTCAGTGCTCAGGGTGCTCGGTGCTCAGTACGCTGGGTGCTCAGTACTCAGGGTGCTGTGTGCTCAGTACTCAGGGTGCTGGGTGCTCAGTACTCAGGGTGCTGAGTGCTCAGTACTCAGGGTGCTCGGTGCTCAGTACGCAGGGTGCTCAGTGCTCAGTGCTCGGGGTGCTGGGTGCTCAGTGCTCGGGGTGCTCGGAGCTCAGTACTCAGGGTGCGGGGTGCTCAGTGCTCGGGGTGCTCGGTGCTCAGTACGTTGGGTGCTGACTACTCAGGGTGCTGTGTGCTCAGTGCTCAGGGTGCTGGGTGCTCAGCGCTCAGGGTGCTGGGTGCTCAGTGCTCAGGGTGCTGGGTGCTCAGTACTCAGGGTGCTGGGTGCGCAGTGCTCGGGGTGCTGGGTGCTCAGTGCTCAGGGTGCTGGGTGCTCAGTGCTCAGGGTGCTGAGTGCTCAGTGCTCGGGGTGCTGGGTGCTCAGTGCTCGGGGTGCTGGGTGCTCAGTGCTCGGGTTGCTGCGTGCTCAGTGCTCGGGGTGCTGGGTGCTCAGTACTCGGGGTGCTGGGTGCTCAGTACTCAGGGTGCTGGGTGCTCAGTGCTCAGGGTGCTGGGTGCTCAGTGCTCAGGGTGCTGGTTGCTCAGTGCTCAGGGTGCTGGGTGCTCAGTGCTCGGGTGCTGGGTGCTCAGTACTCAGGGTGCTGGGTGCTCAGTGCTCAGGGTGCTCGCTGCTCAGTACGCTGGGTGCTCAGTACTCAGGGTGCTGGGTGCTCAGTACTCAGGGTGCTGGGTGCTCAGTACTCAGGGTGCTGGGTGCTCAGTGCTCAGGGTGCTCGGTGCTCAGTACGCTGGGTGCTCAGTACTCAGGGTGCTGGGTGCTCAGTACTCAGGGTGCTGGGTGCTCAGTACTCAGGGTGCTGGGTGCTCAGTACTCAGGGTGCTCGGTGCTCAGTACGCAGGGTGCTCAGTGCTCAGTGCTCGGGGTGCTGGGTGCTCAGTGCTCAGGGTGCTGGGTCCTCAGTGCTCGGGGTGCTGGGTGCTCAGTGCTCGGGGTGCTCGGAGCTCAGTACTCAGGGTGCGGGGTGCTCAGTGCTCGGGGTGCTCGGTGCTCAGTACTCAGGGTGCTGGGTGCGCAGTGCTCGGGGTGCTGGGTGCTCAGTGCTCAGGGTGCTGGGTGCTCAGTGCTCAGGGTGCTGGGTGCTCAGTACTCAGGGTGCTGGGTGCGCAGTGCTCGGGGTGCTGGGTGCTCAGTGCTCAGGGTGCTGGGTGCTCAGTGCTCAGGGTGCTGAGTGCTCAGTGCTCGGGGTGCTGGGTGCTCAGTGCTCGGGGTGCTGGGTGCTCAGTGCTCGGGTTGCTGCGTGCTCAGTGCTCGGGGTGCTGGGTGCTCAGGACTCGGGGTGCTGGGTGCTCAGTACTCAGGGTGCTGGGTGCTCAGTGCTCAGGGTGCTGGGTGCTCAGTGCTCAGGGTGCTGGTTGCTCAGTGCTCAGGGTGCTGGGTGCTCAGTGCTCGGGTGCTGGGTGCTCAGTACTCAGGGTGCTGGGTGCTCAGTGCTCAGGGTGCTCGCTGCTCAGTACGCTGGGTGCTCAGTACTCAGGGTGCTGGGTGCTCAGTACTCAGGGTGCTGGGTGCTCAGTACTCAGGGTGCTGGGTGCTCAGTGCTCAGGGTGCTCGGTGCTCAGTACGCTGGGTGCTCAGTACTCAGGGTGCTGGGTGCTCAGTACTCAGGGTGCTGGGTGCTCAGTACTCAGGGTGCTGGGTGCTCAGTACTCAGGGTGCTCGGTGCTCAGTACGCAGGGTGCTCAGTGCTCAGTGCTCGGGGTGCTGGGTGCTCAGTGCTCAGGGTGCTGGGTCCTCAGTGCTCGGGGTGCTGGGTGCTCAGTGCTCGGGGTGCTCGGAGCTCAGTACTCAGGGTGCGGGGTGCTCAGTGCTCGGGGTGCTCGGTGCTCAGTACGTTGGGTGCTGAATACTCAGGGTGCTGTGTGCTCAGTGCTCAGGGTGCTGGGTGCTCAGCGCTCAGGGTGCTGGGTGCTCAGTGCTCAGGGTGCTGGGTGCTCAGTACTCAGGGTGCTGGGTGCGCAGTGCTCGGGGTGCTGGGTGCTCAGTGCTCAGGGTGCTGGGTGCTCAGTGCTCAGGGTGCTGAGTGCTCAGTGCTCGGGGTGCTGGGTGCTCAGTGCTCGGGGTGCTGGGTGCTCAGTGCTCGGGTTGCTGCGTGCTCAGTGCTCGGGGTGCTGGGTGCTCAGTACTCGGGGTGCTGGGTGCTCAGTACTCAGGGTGCTGGGTGCTCAGTGCTCAGGGTGCTGGGTGCTCAGTGCTCAGGGTGCTGGTTGCTCAGTGCTCAGGGTGCTGGGTGCTCAGTGCTCGGGTGCTGGGTGCTCAGTACTCAGGGTGCTGGGTGCTCAGTGCTCAGGGTGCTCGGTGCTCAGTACGCTGGGTGCTCAGTACTCAGGGTGCTGGGTGCTCAGTACTCAGGGTGCTGGGTGCTCAGTACTCAGGGTGCTGGGTGCTCAGTGCTCAGGGTGCTCGGTGCTCAGTACGCTGGGTGCTCAGTACTCAGGGTGCTGGGTGCTCAGTACTCAGGGTGCTGGGTGCTCAGTACTCAGGGTGCTGGGTGCTCAGTACTCAGGGTGCTCGGTGCTCAGTACGCAGGGTGCTCAGTGCTCAGTGCTCGGGGTGCTGGGTGCTCAGTGCTCAGGGTGCTGGGTCCTCAGTGCTCGGGGTGCTGGGTGCTCAGTGCTCAGGGTGCTGGGTGCTCAGTGCTCAGGGTGCTGGGTGCTCAGTGCTCAGAGTGCTGGGTGCTCAGTACTCAGGGTGCTCGGGTGCTCAGTGCTTGGGGTGTTGGGTGCTCAGTGCTCAGGGTGCTGGGTGCTCAGTGCTCAGGGTGCTGGGTGCTCAGTTTTCTTGGTGCTGGGTGCTCAGTGCTCGGGGTGCTGGTTGCTCAGTGCTCGGGGTGCTCGGTGCTCAGTGCTCAGTACTCAGGGTGCTCAGTGCTCAGGGTGCTGGGTGCTCAGTGCTCGTTGTGCTGGGTGCTCAGTCCTCAGGGTGCTGGGTGCTCAGTCCTCGGGGTGCTTGGTGCTCAGTGCTCAGGGTGCTGGGTGCTCAGTACTCAGGGTGCTCAGTACTCAGGGTGCTGGGTGCTCAGTGCTCAGGGTGCTGGGTGCTCAGTGCTCAGGGTGCTGGGTGCTCAGTGCTCAGGGTGCTCGGTGCTCAGTGCTCAGGGTGCTGGGTGCTCAGTACTAATGGTGCTTTGTGCTCAGTACTCAGGGTGCTCATGGCTAAGTACTCAGGGTACTCAGTGCTCAGTACTCAGGGTGCTCAGTGCTCAGGGTGCTGGGTGCTCAGTGCTCGGGGTGCTGGGTGCTCAGTCCTCAGGGTGCTGGGTGCTCAGTGCTCAGGGTGCTCGGTGCTCAGTGCTCAGGGTGCTGGGTGCTCAGTACTCAGTTTGCTGGGTGCTCAGTGCTCGGGGTGCTAGGTGCTCAGTACTCAGGGTGCTGGGTGCTCAGTACTCGGGTGCTGGGTGCTCAGTTCTCAGGGTCCTGGGTGCTCAGTGCTCGGGGTGCTGGGTGCTCAGTGCTCAGTACTCAGGGTGCTGGGTCCTCAGTGCTCGGGGTGCTGGGTGCTCAGTGCTCAGTACTCAGGGTGCTGGGTGCTCAGTGCTCCGGGTGCTGGGTGCTTAGTGCTCAGGGTGCTGGGTGCTCAGTGCTCAGGGTGCTGGGTACTCAGTGCTCGGGGTGCTGGGTGATCAGTACTCAGGGTGCTGGGTGCTCTGTACTCAGGGTGCTGGGTGCTCAGTGCTCGGGGTGCTGGGTGCTCAGTGCTCGGGGTGCTGGGTGCTCAGTGCTCGGGGTGCTCAGTACTCAGGGTGCTGTGTGTTCAGTGCTCAGGGTGCTGGGTGCTCAGTACTCAGGGTGCTCGGTGCATAGTACTCAGGGTGCTGGGTGCTCAGTACTCCGGGTGCTGGGTGATCAGTGCTCGGGGTGCTCGGTGCTCAGTGCTCAAGGTGCTGGGTAGTCAGTACTCGGGTGCACATTGCTCAGGGTGCTGGGTGCTCAGTGCTCAGGGTGCTGGGTGCTCAGTGCTCAGGGTGCTGGTTGCTCAGTGCTCAGGGTGCTGGGTGCTCAGTGCTCGGGGTGCTGGGTGCTCAGTACTCAGGGTGCTGGGTGCTCAGTGCTCAGGGTGCTCGGTGCTCAGTACGCTGGGTGCTCAGTACTCAGGGTGCTGGGTGCTCAGTACTCAGGGTGCTGGGTGCTCAGTACTCAGGGTGCTGGGTGCTCAGTGCTCAGGGTGCTCGGTGCTCAGTACGCTGGGTGCTCAGTACTCAGGGTGCTGTGTGCTCAGTACTCAGGGTGCTGGGTGCTCAGTACTCAGGGTGCTGAGTGCTCAGTACTCAGGGTGCTCGGTGCTCAGTACGCAGGGTGCTCAGTGCTCAGTGCTCGGGGTGCTGGGTGCTCAGTGCTCGGGGTGCTCGGAGCTCAGTACTCAGGGTGCGGGGTGCTCAGTGCTCGGGGTGCTCGGTGCTCAGTACGTTGGGTGCTGACTACTCAGGGTGCTGTGTGCTCAGTGCTCAGGGTGCTGGGTGCTCAGCGCTCAGGGTGCTGGGTGCTCAGTGCTCAGGGTGCTGGGTGCTCAGTACTCAGGGTGCTGGGTGCGCAGTGCTCGGGGTGCTGGGTGCTCAGTGCTCAGGGTGCTGGGTGCTCAGTGCTCAGGGTGCTGAGTGCTCAGTGCTCGGGGTGCTGGGTGCTCAGTGCTCGGGGTGCTGGGTGCTCAGTGCTCGGGTTGCTGCGTGCTCAGTGCTCGGGGTGCTGGGTGCTCAGTACTCGGGGTGCTGGGTGCTCAGTACTCAGGGTGCTGGGTGCTCAGTGCTCAGGGTGCTGGGTGCTCAGTGCTCAGGGTGCTGGTTGCTCAGTGCTCAGGGTGCTGGGTGCTCAGTGCTCGGGTGCTGGGTGCTCAGTACTCAGGGTGCTGGGTGCTCAGTGCTCAGGGTGCTCGGTGCTCAGTACGCTGGGTGCTCAGTACTCAGGGTGCTGGGTGCTCAGTACTCAGGGTGCTGGGTGCTCAGTACTCAGGGTGCTGGGTGCTCAGTGCTCAGGGTGCTCGGTGCTCAGTACGCTGGGTGCTCAGTACTCAGGGTGCTGGGTGCTCAGTACTCAGGGTGCTGGGTGCTCAGTACTCAGGGTGCTGGGTGCTCAGTACTCAGGGTGCTCGGTGCTCAGTACGCAGGGTGCTCAGTGCTCAGTGCTCGGGGTGCTGGGTGCTCAGTGCTCAGGGTGCTGGGTCCTCAGTGCTCGGGGTGCTGGGTGCTCAGTGCTCAGGGTGCTGGGTGCTCAGTGCTCAGGGTGCTGGGTGCTCAGTGCTCAGAGTGCTGGGTGCTCAGTACTCAGGGTGCTCGGGTGCTCAGTGCTTGGGGTGTTGGGTGCTCAGTGCTCAGGGTGCTGGGTGCTCAGTGCTCAGGGTGCTGGGTGCTCAGTTTTCTTGGTGCTGGGTGCTCAGTGCTCGGGGTGCTGGTTGCTCAGTGCTCGGGGTGCTCGGTGCTCAGTGCTCAGTACTCAGGGTGCTCAGTGCTCAGGGTGCTGGGTGCTCAGTGCTCGGGGTGCTGGGTGCTCAGTCCTCAGGGTGCTGGGTGCTCAGTCCTCGGGGTGCTTGGTGCTCAGTGCTCAGGGTGCTGGGTGCTCAGTACTCAGGGTGCTCAGTACTCAGGGTGCTGGGTGCTCAGTGCTCAGGGTGCTGGGTGCTCAGTGCTCAGGGTGCTGGGTGCTCAGTGCTCAGGGTGCTCGGTGCTCAGTGCTCAGGGTGCTGGGTGCTCAGTACTAATGGTGCTTTGTGCTCAGTACTCAGGGTGCTCATGGCTAAGTACTCAGGGTACTCAGTGCTCAGTACTCAGGGTGCTCAGTGCTCAGGGTGCTGGGTGCTCAGTGCTCGGGGTGCTGGGTGCTCAGTCCTCAGGGTGCTGGGTGCTCAGTGCTCAGGGTGCTCGGTGCTCAGTGCTCAGGGTGCTGGGTGCTCAGTACTCAGTTTGCTGGGTGCTCAGTGCTCGGGGTGCTAGGTGCTCAGTACTCAGGGTGCTGGGTGCTCAGTACTCGGGTGCTGGGTGCTCAGTTCTCAGGGTCCTGGGTGCTCAGTGCTCGGGGTGCTGGGTGCTCAGTGCTCAGTACTCAGGGTGC
This sequence comes from Microtus oregoni, assembly GCF_018167655.1. Lineage (NCBI taxonomy): Eukaryota > Metazoa > Chordata > Mammalia > Rodentia > Cricetidae > Microtus > Microtus oregoni. Next base: position 95,756 of record NW_024544631.1, on the reverse strand, counting down.
TGGGTCCTCAGTGCTCGGGGTGCTGGGTGCTCAGTGCTCAGTACTCAGGGTGCTGGGTGCTCAGTGCTCCGGGTGCTGGGTGCTTAGTGCTCAGGGTGCTGGGTGCTCAGTGCTCAGGGTGCTGGGTACTCAGTGCTCGGGGTGCTGGGTGATCAGTACTCAGGGTGCTGGGTGCTCTGTACTCAGGGTGCTGGGTGCTCAGTGCTCGGGGTGCTGGGTGCTCAGTGCTCGGGGTGCTGGGTGCTCAGTGCTCGGGGTGCTCAGTACTCAGGGTGCTGTGTGTTCAGTGCTCAGGGTGCTGGGTGCTCAGTACTCAGGGTGCTCGGTGCATAGTACTCAGGGTGCTGGGTGCTCAGTACTCCGGGTGCTGGGTGATCAGTGCTCGGGGTGCTCGGTGCTCAGTGCTCAAGGTGCTGGGTAGTCAGTACTCGGGTGCACATTGCTCAGGGTGCTGGGTGCTCAGTACTCAGGGTGCTGGGTGCTCAGTGCTCAGGGTGCTCGGTGATCAGTACGTTGGGTGCTCAGTACTCAGGGTGCTGGGTGCTCAGTGCTCAGGGTGCTGGGTGCTCAGTGCTCAGGTTGCTGGGTGCTCAGTGCTCAGGGTGCTGGGTGCTCGGTGCTCAGGGTGCTGGGTGCTCCATGCTCGGGGTGCTGGGTGCTCAGTACTCAGGATGCTGGGTGCTCAGTGCTCAGGGTGCTCGGTGCTCAGTACGCTGGGTGCTCAGTACTCAGGGTGCTGGGTGCTCAGTACTCAGGGTGCTGGGTGCTCAGTACTCAGGGTGCTGGGTGCTCAGTGCTCAGGGTGCTCCGTGCTCAGTACGCTGGGTGCTCAGTACTCAGGGTGCTGGGTGCTCAGTACTCAGGGTGCTGGGTGCTCAGTACTCAGGGTGCTGGGTGCTCAGTACTCAGGGTGCTCGGTGCTCATTACGCAGGGTGCTCAGTGCTCAGTGCTCGGGGTGCTGGGTGCTCAGTGCTCAGGGTGCTGGGTCCTCAGTGCTAGGGGTGCTGGTTGCTCAGTGCTCAGGGTGCTGGGTGCTCAGTGCTCAGAGTGCTGGGTGCTCAGTACTCAGGGTGCTCGGGTGCTCAGTGCTTGGGGTGCTGGGTGCTCAGTGCTCAGGGTGCTGGGTGCTCAGTGCTCTTGGTGCTGGGTGCTCAGTGCTCGGGGTGCTCGGTGCTCAGTGCTCAGTACTCAGGGTGCTCAGTGCTCAGGGTGCTGGGTGCTCAGTGCTCGGGGTGCTGGGTGCTCAGTCCTCAGGGTGCTGGGTGCTCAGTGCTCGGGGTGCTGGGTGCTCAGTGCTCAGGGTGCTGGGTGCTCAGTACTCAGGGTGCTCAGTACTCAGGGTGCTGGGTGCTCAGTGCTCAGGGTGCTGGGTGCTCAGTGCTCAGGGTGCTCGGTGCTCAGTGCTCAGGGTGCTGGGTGCTCAGTACTAATGGTGCTTTGTGCTCAGTACTCAGGGTGCTCATGGCTAAGTACTCAGGGTGCTCAGTGCTCAGTACTCAGGGTGCTCAGTGCTCAGGGTGCTGGGTGCTCAGTGCTCGGGGTGCTGGGTGCTCAGTCCTCAGGGTGCTGGGTGCTCAGTGCTCAGGGTGCTCGGTGCTCAGTGCTCAGGGTGCTGGGTGCTCAGTACTAATGGTGCTTTGTGCTCAGTACTCAGGGTGCTCATGGCTAAGTACTCAGGGTGCTCAGTGCTCAGTACTCAGGGTGCTCAGTGCTCAGGGTGCTGGGTGCTCAGTGCTCGGGGTGCTGGGTGCTCAGTCCTCAGGGTGCTGGGTGCTCAGTGCTCAGGGTGCTCGGTGCTCAGTGCTCAGGGTGCTGGGTGCTCAGTACTCAGGGTGCTCAGTGCTCAGGGTGCTGGGTGCTCAGTGCTCTGGGTGCTGGGTGCTCAGTGCTCAGGGTGCTGGGTGCTCAGTGCTCAGGGTGCTGGGTGCTCGGTGCTCAGGATGCTGGGTGCTCCATGCTCGGGGTGCTGGGTGCTCAGTACTCAGGATGCTGGGTGCTCAGTGCTCAGGGTGCTCGGTGCTCAGTACGCTGGGTGCTCAGTACTCAGGGTGCTGGGTGCTCAGTACTCAGGGTGCTGGGTGCTCAGTACTCAGGGTGCTGGGTGCTCAGTGCTCAGGGTGCTCGGTGCTCAGTACGCTGGGTGCTCAGTACTCAGGGTGCTGGGTGCTCAGTACTCAGGGTGCTGGGTGCTCAGTACTCAGGGTGCTGGGTGCTCAGTACTCAGGGTGCTCGGTGCTCAGTACGCAGGGTGCTCAGTGCTCAGTGCTCGGGTTGCTGGGTGCTCAGTGCTCAGGGTGCTGGGTCCTCAGTGCTCGGGGTGCTGGGTGCTCAGTGCTCAGGGTGCTGGGTGCTCAGTGCTCAGAGTGCTGGGTGATCAGTACTCAGGGTGCTCGGGTGCTCAGGGCTTGGGGTGTTGGGTGCTCAGTACTCAGGGTGCTGTGTGCTCAGTGCTCAGGGTGCTGGGTGCTCAGTACTCAGGGTGCTGGGTGCTCAGTACTCAGGGTGCTGGGTGCTCAGTGCTCGGGGTGCTGGGTGCTCAGTGCACGGGGTGCTGGGTGCTCAGTACTCAGGGTGCTGGGTGCTCTGTACTCAGGGTGCTGGGTGCTCCGTGCTCGGGGTGCTGGGTGCTCAGTGCTCGGGGTGCTGGGTGCTCAGTGCTCGGGGTGCTCAGTACTCAGGGTGCTGTGTGTTCAGTGCTCAGGGTGCTGGGTGCTCAGTACTCAGGGTGCTCGGTGCATAGTACTCAGGGTGCTGGGTGCTCAGTACTCCGGGTGCTGGGTGATCAGTGCTCGGGGTGCTCGGTGCTCAGTGCTCAAGGTGCTGGGTAGTCAGTACTCGGGTGCACATTGCTCAGGGTGCTGGGTGCTCAGTACTCAGGGTGCTGGGTGCTCAGTGCTCAGGGTGCTCGGTGATCAGTACGTTGGGTGCTCAGTACTCAGGGTGCTGGGTGCTCAGTGCTCAGGGTGCTGGGTGCTCAGTGCTCAGGGTGCTGGGTGCTCAGTGCTCAGGGTGCTGGGTGCTCGGTGCTCAGGGTGCTGGGTGCTCCATGCTCGGGGTGCTGGGTGCTCAGTACTCAGGATGCTGGGTGCTCAGTGCTCAGGGTGCTCGGTGCTCAGTACGCTGGGTGCTCAGTACTCAGGGTGCTGGGTGCTCAGTACTCAGGGTGCTGGGTGCTCAGTACTCAGGGTGCTGGGTGCTCAGTGCTCAGGGTGCTCGGTGCTCAGTACGCTGGGTGCTCAGTACTCAGGGTGCTGGGTGCTCAGTACTCAGGGTGCTGGGTGCTCAGTACTCAGGGTGCTGGGTGCTCAGTACTCAGGGTGCTCGGTGCTCCGTACGCAGGTTGCTCAGTGCTCAGTGCTCGGGGTGCTGGGTGCTCAGTGCTCAGGGTGCTGGGTCCTCAGTGCTCGGGGTGCTGGGTGCTCAGTGCTCAGGGTGCTGGGTGCTCAGTGCTCAGAGTGCTGGGTGCTCAGTACTCAGGGTGCTCGGGTGCTCAGTGCTTGGGGTGTTGGGTGCTCAGTACTCAGGGTGCTGTGTGCTCAGTGCTCAGGGTGCTGGGTGCTCAGTACTCAGGGTGCTGGGTGCTCAGTACTCAGGGTGCTGGGTGCTCAGTGCTCGGGGTGCTGGGTGCTCAGTGCACGGGGTGCTGGGTGCTCAGTGCTCGGGGTGCTGGGTGCTCAGTGCTCAGGTTGCTGGGTGCTCAGTGCTCAGGGTGCTGGGTGCTCAGTGCTCTTGGTGCTGGGTGCTCAGTTCTCGGGGTGCTGGGTGCTCAGTGCTCGGGGTGCTCGGTGCTCAGTGCTCAGTACTCAGGGTGCTCAGTGCTCAGGGTGCTGGGTGCTCAGTGCTCGGGGTGCTGGGTGCTCAGTCCTCAGGGTGCTGGGTGCTCAGTGCTCGGGGTGCTGGGTGCTCAGTGCTCAGGGTGCTGGGTGCTCAGTACTCAGGGTGCTCAGTACTCAGGGTGCTGGGTGCTCAGTGCTCAGGGTGCTGGGTGCTCAGTGCTCAGGGTGCTGGGTGCTCAGTGCTCAGGGTGCTCGGTGCTCAGTACTAATGGTGCTTTGTGCTCAGTACTCAGGGTGCTCATGGCTAAGTACTCAGGGTGCTCAGTGCTCAGTACTCAGTGTGCTCAGTGCTCAGGGTGCTGGGTGCTCAGTGCTCGGGGTGCTGGGTGCTCAGTCCTCAGGGTGCTGGGTGCTCAGTACTCAGGGTGCTCGGTGCTCAGTGCTCAGGGTGCTGGGTGCTCAGTGCTCAGGGTGCTGGGTGCTCAGTGCTCAGAGTGCTGGGTGCTCAGTACTCAGGGTGCTCGGGTGCTCAGTGCTTGGGGTGTTGGGTGCTCAGTGCTCAGGGTGCTGGGTGCTCAGTGCTCAGGGTGCTGGGTGCTCAGTTTTCTTGGTGCTGGGTGCTCAGTGCTCGGGGTGCTGGTTGCTCAGTGCTCGGGGTGCTCGGTGCTCAGTGCTCAGTACTCAGGGTGCTCAGTGCTCAGGGTGCTGGGTGCTCAGTGCTCGGGGTGCTGGGTGCTCAGTCCTCAGGGTGCTGGGTGCTCAGTCCTCGGGGTGCTTGGTGCTCAGTGCTCAGGGTGCTGGGTGCTCAGTACTCAGGGTGCTCAGTACTCAGGGTGCTGGGTGCTCAGTGCTCAGGGTGCTGGGTGCTCAGTGCTCAGGGTGCTGGGTGCTCAGTGCTCAGGGTGCTCGGTGCTCAGTGCTCAGGGTGCTGGGTGCTCAGTACTAATGGTGCTTTGTGCTCAGTACTCAGGGTGCTCATGGCTAAGTACTCAGGGTACTCAGTGCTCAGTACTCAGGGTGCTCAGTGCTCAGGGTGCTGGGTGCTCAGTGCTCGGGGTGCTGGGTGCTCAGTCCTCAGGGTGCTGGGTGCTCAGTGCTCAGGGTGCTCGGTGCTCAGTGCTCAGGGTGCTGGGTGCTCAGTACTCAGTTTGCTGGGTGCTCAGTGCTCGGGGTGCTAGGTGCTCAGTACTCAGGGTGCTGGGTGCTCAGTACTCGGGTGCTGGGTGCTCAGTTCTCAGGGTCCTGGGTGCTCAGTGCTCGGGGTGCTGGGTGCTCAGTGCTCAGTACTCAGGGTGCTGGGTCCTCAGTGCTCGGGGTGCTGGGTGCTCAGTGCTCAGTACTCAGGGTGCTGGGTGCTCAGTGCTCCGGGTGCTGGGTGCTTAGTGCTCAGGGTGCTGGGTGCTCAGTGCTCAGGGTGCTGGGTACTCAGTGCTCGGGGTGCTGGGTGATCAGTACTCAGGGTGCTGGGTGCTCTGTACTCAGGGTGCTGGGTGCTCAGTGCTCGGGGTGCTGGGTGCTCAGTGCTCGGGGTGCTGGGTGCTCAGTGCTCGGGGTGCTCAGTACTCAGGGTGCTGTGTGTTCAGTGCTCAGGGTGCTGGGTGCTCAGTACTCAGGGTGCTCGGTGCATAGTACTCAGGGTGCTGGGTGCTCAGTACTCCGGGTGCTGGGTGATCAGTGCTCGGGGTGCTCGGTGCTCAGTGCTCAAGGTGCTGGGTAGTCAGTACTCGGGTGCACATTGCTCAGGGTGCTGGGTGCTCAGTACTCAGGGTGCTGGGTGCTCAGTGCTCAGGGTGCTCGGTGATCAGTACGTTGGGTGCTCAGTACTCAGGGTGCTGGGTGCTCAGTGCTCAGGGTGCTGGGTGCTCAGTGCTCAGGTTGCTGGGTGCTCAGTGCTCAGGGTGCTGGGTGCTCGGTGCTCAGGGTGCTGGGTGCTCCATGCTCGGGGTGCTGGGTGCTCAGTACTCAGGATGCTGGGTGCTCAGTGCTCAGGGTGCTCGGTGCTCAGTACGCTGGGTGCTCAGTACTCAGGGTGCTGGGTGCTCAGTACTCAGGGTGCTGGGTGCTCAGTACTCAGGGTGCTGGGTGCTCAGTGCTCAGGGTGCTCCGTGCTCAGTACGCTGGGTGCTCAGTACTCAGGGTGCTGGGTGCTCAGTACTCAGGGTGCTGGGTGCTCAGTACTCAGGGTGCTGGGTGCTCAGTACTCAGGGTGCTCGGTGCTCATTACGCAGGGTGCTCAGTGCTCAGTGCTCGGGGTGCTGGGTGCTCAGTGCTCAGGGTGCTGGGTCCTCAGTGCTAGGGGTGCTGGTTGCTCAGTGCTCAGGGTGCTGGGTGCTCAGTGCTCAGAGTGCTGGGTGCTCAGTACTCAGGGTGCTCGGGTGCTCAGTGCTTGGGGTGCTGGGTGCTCAGTGCTCAGGGTGCTGGGTGCTCAGTGCTCTTGGTGCTGGGTGCTCAGTGCTCGGGGTGCTCGGTGCTCAGTGCTCAGTACTCAGGGTGCTCAGTGCTCAGGGTGCTGGGTGCTCAGTGCTCGGGGTGCTGGGTGCTCAGTCCTCAGGGTGCTGGGTGCTCAGTGCTCGGGGTGCTGGGTGCTCAGTGCTCAGGGTGCTGGGTGCTCAGTACTCAGGGTGCTCAGTACTCAGGGTGCTGGGTGCTCAGTGCTCAGGGTGCTGGGTGCTCAGTGCTCAGGGTGCTCGGTGCTCAGTGCTCAGGGTGCTGGGTGCTCAGTACTAATGGTGCTTTGTGCTCAGTACTCAGGGTGCTCATGGCTAAGTACTCAGGGTGCTCAGTGCTCAGTACTCAGGGTGCTCAGTGCTCAGGGTGCTGGGTGCTCAGTGCTCGGGGTGCTGGGTGCTCAGTCCTCAGGGTGCTGGGTGCTCAGTGCTCAGGGTGCTCGGTGCTCAGTGCTCAGGGTGCTGGGTGCTCAGTACTAATGGTGCTTTGTGCTCAGTACTCAGGGTGCTCATGGCTAAGTACTCAGGGTGCTCAGTGCTCAGTACTCAGGGTGCTCAGTGCTCAGGGTGCTGGGTGCTCAGTGCTCGGGGTGCTGGGTGCTCAGTCCTCAGGGTGCTGGGTGCTCAGTGCTCAGGGTGCTCGGTGCTCAGTGCTCAGGGTGCTGGGTGCTCAGTACTCAGGGTGCTCAGTGCTCAGGGTGCTGGGTGCTCAGTGCTCTGGGTGCTGGGTGCTCAGTGCTCAGGGTGCTGGGTGCTCAGTGCTCAGGGTGCTGGGTGCTCGGTGCTCAGGATGCTGGGTGCTCCATGCTCGGGGTGCTGGGTGCTCAGTACTCAGGATGCTGGGTGCTCAGTGCTCAGGGTGCTCGGTGCTCAGTACGCTGGGTGCTCAGTACTCAGGGTGCTGGGTGCTCAGTACTCAGGGTGCTGGGTGCTCAGTACTCAGGGTGCTGGGTGCTCAGTGCTCAGGGTGCTCGGTGCTCAGTACGCTGGGTGCTCAGTACTCAGGGTGCTGGGTGCTCAGTACTCAGGGTGCTGGGTGCTCAGTACTCAGGGTGCTGGGTGCTCAGTACTCAGGGTGCTCGGTGCTCAGTACGCAGGGTGCTCAGTGCTCAGTGCTCGGGTTGCTGGGTGCTCAGTGCTCAGGGTGCTGGGTCCTCAGTGCTCGGGGTGCTGGGTGCTCAGTGCTCAGGGTGCTGGGTGCTCAGTGCTCAGAGTGCTGGGTGATCAGTACTCAGGGTGCTCGGGTGCTCAGGGCTTGGGGTGTTGGGTGCTCAGTACTCAGGGTGCTGTGTGCTCAGTGCTCAGGGTGCTGGGTGCTCAGTACTCAGGGTGCTGGGTGCTCAGTACTCAGGGTGCTGGGTGCTCAGTGCTCGGGGTGCTGGGTGCTCAGTGCACGGGGTGCTGGGTGCTCAGTACTCAGGGTGCTGGGTGCTCTGTACTCAGGGTGCTGGGTGCTCCGTGCTCGGGGTGCTGGGTGCTCAGTGCTCGGGGTGCTGGGTGCTCAGTGCTCGGGGTGCTCAGTACTCAGGGTGCTGTGTGTTCAGTGCTCAGGGTGCTGGGTGCTCAGTACTCAGGGTGCTCGGTGCATAGTACTCAGGGTGCTGGGTGCTCAGTACTCCGGGTGCTGGGTGATCAGTGCTCGGGGTGCTCGGTGCTCAGTGCTCAAGGTGCTGGGTAGTCAGTACTCGGGTGCACATTGCTCAGGGTGCTGGGTGCTCAGTACTCAGGGTGCTGGGTGCTCAGTGCTCAGGGTGCTCGGTGATCAGTACGTTGGGTGCTCAGTACTCAGGGTGCTGGGTGCTCAGTGCTCAGGGTGCTGGGTGCTCAGTGCTCAGGGTGCTGGGTGCTCAGTGCTCAGGGTGCTGGGTGCTCGGTGCTCAGGGTGCTGGGTGCTCCATGCTCGGGGTGCTGGGTGCTCAGTACTCAGGATGCTGGGTGCTCAGTGCTCAGGGTGCTCGGTGCTCAGTACGCTGGGTGCTCAGTACTCAGGGTGCTGGGTGCTCAGTACTCAGGGTGCTGGGTGCTCAGTACTCAGGGTGCTGGGTGCTCAGTGCTCAGGGTGCTCGGTGCTCAGTACGCTGGGTGCTCAGTACTCAGGGTGCTGGGTGCTCAGTACTCAGGGTGCTGGGTGCTCAGTACTCAGGGTGCTGGGTGCTCAGTACTCAGGGTGCTCGGTGCTCCGTACGCAGGTTGCTCAGTGCTCAGTGCTCGGGGTGCTGGGTGCTCAGTGCTCAGGGTGCTGGGTCCTCAGTGCTCGGGGTGCTGGGTGCTCAGTGCTCAGGGTGCTGGGTGCTCAGTGCTCAGAGTGCTGGGTGCTCAGTACTCAGGGTGCTCGGGTGCTCAGTGCTTGGGGTGTTGGGTGCTCAGTACTCAGGGTGCTGTGTGCTCAGTGCTCAGGGTGCTGGGTGCTCAGTACTCAGGGTGCTGGGTGCTCAGTACTCAGGGTGCTGGGTGCTCAGTGCTCGGGGTGCTGGGTGCTCAGTGCACGGGGTGCTGGGTGCTCAGTGCTCGGGGTGCTGGGTGCTCAGTGCTCAGGTTGCTGGGTGCTCAGTGCTCAGGGTGCTGGGTGCTCAGTGCTCTTGGTGCTGGGTGCTCAGTTCTCGGGGTGCTGGGTGCTCAGTGCTCGGGGTGCTCGGTGCTCAGTGCTCAGTACTCAGGGTGCTCAGTGCTCAGGGTGCTGGGTGCTCAGTGCTCGGGGTGCTGGGTGCTCAGTCCTCAGGGTGCTGGGTGCTCAGTGCTCGGGGTGCTGGGTGCTCAGTGCTCAGGGTGCTGGGTGCTCAGTACTCAGGGTGCTCAGTACTCAGGGTGCTGGGTGCTCAGTGCTCAGGGTGCTGGGTGCTCAGTGCTCAGGGTGCTGGGTGCTCAGTGCTCAGGGTGCTCGGTGCTCAGTACTAATGGTGCTTTGTGCTCAGTACTCAGGGTGCTCATGGCTAAGTACTCAGGGTGCTCAGTGCTCAGTACTCAGTGTGCTCAGTGCTCAGGGTGCTGGGTGCTCAGTGCTCGGGGTGCTGGGTGCTCAGTCCTCAGGGTGCTGGGTGCTCAGTACTCAGGGTGCTCGGTGCTCAGTGCTCAGGGTGCTGGGTGCTCAGTACTCAGGGTGCTCAGTGCTCAGTGTGCTGGGTGCTCAGTGCTCAGGGTGCTGGGTGCTCAGTGCTCAGGGTGCTGGGTGCTCAGTGCTCAGGGTGCTGGGTGCTCGGTGCTCAGGGTGCTGGGTGCTCCATGCTCGGGGTGCTGGGTGCTCAGTACTCAGGATGCTGGGTGCTCAGTGCTCAGGGTGCTCGGTGCTCAGTACGCTGGGTGCTCAGTACTCAGGGTGCTGGGTGCTCATTACTCAGGGTGCTGGGTGCTCAGTACTCAGGGTGCTGGGTGCTCAGTGCTCAGGGTGCTCGGTGCTCAGTACGCTGGGTGCTCAGTACTCAGGGTGCTGGGTGCTCAGTACTCAGGGTGCTGGGTGCTCAGTACTCAGGGTGCTGGGTGCTCAGTACTCAGGGTGCTCGGTGCTCAGTACGCAGGGTGCTCAGTGCTCAGTGCTCGGGGTGCTGGGTGCTTAGTGCTCAGGGTGCTGGGTCCTCAGTGCTCGGGGTGCTGGGTGCTCAGTGCTCAGGGTGCTGGGTGCTCAGTGCTCAGAGTGCTGGGTGATCAGTACTCAGGGTGCTCGGGTGCTCAGGGCTTGGGGTGTTGGGTGCTCAGTACTCAGGGTGCTGTGTGCTCAGTGCTCAGGGTGCTGGGTGCTCAGTACTCAGGGTGCTGGGTGCTCAGTACTCAGGGTGCTGGGTGCTCAGTGCTCGGGGTGCTGGGTGCTCAGTGCACGGGGTGCTGGGTGCTCAGTGCTCGGGGTGCTGGGTGCTCAGTGCTCAGGGTGCTGGGTGCTCAGTGCTCAGGGTGCTGGGTGCTCAGTGCTCTTGGTGCTGGGTGCTCAGTTCTCGGGGTGCTGGGTGCTCAGTGCTCGGGGTGCTCGGTGCTCAGTGCTCAGTACTCAGGGTGCTCAGTGCTCAGGGTGCTGGGTGCTCAGTGCTCGGGGTGCTGGGTGCTCAGTCCTCAGGGTGCTGGGTGCTCAGTGCTCGGGGTGCTGGGTGCTCAGTGCTCAGGGTGCTGGGTGCTCAGTACTCAGGGTGCTCAGTACTCAGGGTGCTGGGTGCTCAGTGCTCAGGGTGCTGGGTGCTCAGTGCTCAGGGTGCTGGGTGCTCAGTGCTCAGGGTGCTCGGTGCTCAGTGCTCAGGGTGCTGGGTGCTCAGTACTAATGGTGCTTTGTGCTCAGTACTCAGGGTGCTCATGGCTAAGTACTCAGGGTACTCAGTGCTCAGTACTCAGGGTGCTCAGTGCTCAGGGTGCTGGGTGCTCAGTGCTCGGGGTGCTGGGTGCTCAGTCCTCAGGGTGCTGGGTGCTCAGTGCTCAGGGTGCTCGGTGCTCAGTGCTCAGGGTGCTGGGTGCTCAGTACTCAGTTTGCTGGGTGCTCAGTGCTCGGGGTGCTAGGTGCTCAGTACTCAGGGTGCTGGGTGCTCAGTACTCGGGTGCTGGGTGCTCAGTTCTCAGGGTCCTGGGTGCTCAGTGCTCGGGGTGCTGGGTGCTCAGTGCTCAGTACTCAGGGTGCTGGGTCCTCAGTGCTCGGGGTGCTGGGTGCTCAGTGCTCAGTACTCAGGGTGCTGGGTGCTCAGTGCTCCGGGTGCTGGGTGCTTAGTGCTCAGGGTGCTGGGTGCTCAGTGCTCAGGGTGCTGGGTACTCAGTGCTCGGGGTGCTGGGTGATCAGTACTCAGGGTGCTGGGTGCTCTGTACTCAGGGTGCTGGGTGCTCAGTGCTCGGGGTGCTGGGTGCTCAGTGCTCGGGGTGCTGGGTGCTCAGTGCTCGGGGTGCTCAGTACTCAGGGTGCTGTGTGTTCAGTGCTCAGGGTGCTGGGTGCTCAGTACTCAGGGTGCTCGGTGCATAGTACTCAGGGTGCTGGGTGCTCAGTACTCTGGGTGCTGGGTGATCAGTGCTCGGGGTGCTCGGTGCTCAGTGCTCAAGGTGCTGGGTAGTCAGTACTCGGGTGCACATTGCTCAGGGTGCTGGGTGCTCAGTACTCAGGGTGCTGGGTGCTCAGTGCTCAGGGTGCTCGGTGATCAGTACGTTGGGTGCTCAGTACTCAGGGTGCTGGGTGCTCAGTGCTCAGGGTGCTGGGTGCTCAGTGCTCAGGTTGCTGGGTGCTCAGTGCTCAGGGTGCTGGGTGCTCGGTGCTCAGGGTGCTGGGTGCTCCATGCTCGGGGTGCTGGGTGCTCAGTACTCAGGATGCTGGGTGCTCAGTGCTCAGGGTGCTCGGTGCTCAGTACGCTGGGTGCTCAGTACTCAGGGTGCTGGGTGCTCAGTACTCAGGGTGCTGGGTGCTCAGTACTCAGGGTGCTGGGTGCTCAGTGCTCAGGGTGCTCCGTGCTCAGTACGCTGGGTGCTCAGTACTCAGGGTGCTGGGTGCTCAGTACTCAGGGTGCTGGGTGCTCAGTACTCAGGGTGCTGGGTGCTCAGTACTCAGGGTGCTCGGTGCTCATTACGCAGGGTGCTCAGTGCTCAGTGCTCGGGGTGCTGGGTGCTCAGTGCTCAGGGTGCTGGGTCCTCAGTGCTAGGGGTGCTGGTTGCTCAGTGCTCAGGGTGCTGGGTGCTCAGTGCTCAGAGTGCTGGGTGCTCAGTACTCAGGGTGCTCGGGTGCTCAGTGCTTGGGGTGCTGGGTGCTCAGTGCTCAGGGTGCTGGATGCTCAGTGCTCTTGGTGCTGGGTGCTCAGTGCTCGGGGTGCTCGGTGCTCAGTGCTCAGTACTCAGGGTGCTCAGTGCTCAGGGTGCTGGGTGCTCAGTGCTCGGGGTGCTGGGTGCTCAGTCCTCAGGGTGCTGGGTGCTCAGTGCTCGGGGTGCTGGGTGCTCAGTGCTCAGGGTGCTGGGTGCTCAGTACTCAGGGTGCTCAGTACTCAGGGTGCTGGGTGCTCAGTGCTCAGGGTGCTGGGTGCTCAGTGCTCAGGGTGCTCGGTGCTCAGTGCTCAGGGTGCTGGGTGCTCAGTACTAATGGTGCTTTGTGCTCAGTACTCAGGGTGCTCATGGCTAAGTACTCAGGGTGCTCAGTGCTCAGTACTCAGGGTGCTCAGTGCTCAGGGTGCTGGGTGCTCAGTGCTCGGGGTGCTGGGTGCTCAGTCCTCAGGGTGCTGGGTGCTCAGTGCTCAGGGTGCTCGGTGCTCAGTGCTCAGGGTGCTGGGTGCTCAGTACTAATGGTGCTTTGTGCTCAGTACTCAGGGTGCTCATGGCTAAGTACTCAGGGTGCTCAGTGCTCAGTACTCAGGGTGCTCAGTGCTCAGGGTGCTGGGTGCTCAGTGCTCGGGGTGCTGGGTGCTCAGTCCTCAGGGTGCTGGGTGCTCAGTGCTCAGGGTGCTCGGTGCTCAGTGCTCAGGGTGCTGGGTGCTCAGTACTCAGGGTGCTCAGTGCTCAGGGTGCTGGGTGCTCAGTGCTCTGGGTGCTGGGTGCTCAGTGCTCAGGGTGCTGGGTGCTCAGTGCTCAGGGTGCTGGGTGCTCGGTGCTCAGGATGCTGGGTGCTCCATGCTCGGGGTGCTGGGTGCTCAGTACTCAGGATGCTGGGTGCTCAGTGCTCAGGGTGCTCGGTGCTCAGTACGCTGGGTGCTCAGTACTCAGGGTGCTGGGTGCTCAGTACTCAGGGTGCTGGGTGCTCAGTACTCAGGGTGCTGGGTGCTCAGTGCTCAGGGTGCTCGGTGCTCAGTACGCTGGGTGCTCAGTACTCAGGGTGCTGGGTGCTCAGTACTCAGGGTGCTGGGTGCTCAGTACTCAGGGTGCTGGGTGCTCAGTACTCAGGGTGCTCGGTGCTCAGTACGCAGGGTGCTCAGTGCTCAGTGCTCGGGTTGCTGGGTGCTCAGTGCTCAGGGTGCTGGGTCCTCAGTGCTCGGGGTGCTGGGTGCTCAGTGCTCAGGGTGCTGGGTGCTCAGTGCTCAGAGTGCTGGGTGATCAGTACTCAGGGTGCTCGGGTGCTCAGGGCTTGGGGTGTTGGGTGCTCAGTACTCAGGGTGCTGTGTGCTCAGTGCTCAGGGTGCTGGGTGCTCAGTACTCAGGGTGCTGGGTGCTCAGTACTCAGGGTGCTGGGTGCTCAGTGCTCGGGGTGCTGGGTGCTCAGTGCACGGGGTGCTGGGTGCTCAGTACTCAGGGTGCTGGGTGCTCTGTACTCAGGGTGCTGGGTGCTCCGTGCTCGGGGTGCTGGGTGCTCAGTGCTCGGGGTGCTGGGTGCTCAGTGCTCGGGGTGCTCAGTACTCAGGGTGCTGTGTGTTCAGTGCTCAGGGTGCTGGGTGCTCAGTACTCAGGGTGCTCGGTGCATAGTACTCAGGGTGCTGGGTGCTCAGTACTCCGGGTGCTGGGTGATCAGTGCTCGGGGTGCTCGGTGCTCAGTGCTCAAGGTGCTGGGTAGTCAGTACTCGGGTGCACATTGCTCAGGGTGCTGGGTGCTCAGTACTCAGGGTGCTGGGTGCTCAGTGCTCAGGGTGCTCGGTGATCAGTACGTTGGGTGCTCAGTACTCAGGGTGCTGGGTGCTCAGTGCTCAGGGTGCTGGGTGCTCAGTGCTCAGGGTGCTGGGTGCTCAGTGCTCAGGGTGCTGGGTGCTCGGTGCTCAGGGTGCTGGGTGCTCCATGCTCGGGGTGCTGGGTGCTCAGTACTCAGGATGCTGGGTGCTCAGTGCTCAGGGTGCTCGGTGCTCAGTACGCTGGGTGCTCAGTACTCAGGGTGCTGGGTGCTCAGTACTCAGGGTGCTGGGTGCTCAGTACTCAGGGTGCTGGGTGCTCAGTGCTCAGGGTGCTCGGTGCTCAGTACGCTGGGTGCTCAGTACTCAGGGTGCTGGGTGCTCAGTACTCAGGGTGCTGGGTGCTCAGTACTCAGGGTGCTGGGTGCTCAGTACTCAGGGTGCTCGGTGCTCCGTACGCAGGTTGCTCAGTGCTCAGTGCTCGGGGTGCTGGGTGCTCAGTGCTCAGGGTGCTGGGTCCTCAGTGCTCGGGGTGCTGGGTGCTCAGTGCTCAGGGTGCTGGGTGCTCAGTGCTCAGAGTGCTGGGTGCTCAGTACTCAGGGTGCTCGGGTGCTCAGTGCTTGGGGTGTTGGGTGCTCAGTACTCAGGGTGCTGTGTGCTCAGTGCTCAGGGTGCTGGGTGCTCAGTACTCAGGGTGCTGGGTGCTCAGTACTCAGGGTGCTGGGTGCTCAGTGCTCGGGGTGCTGGGTGCTCAGTGCACGGGGTGCTGGGTGCTCAGTGCTCGGGGTGCTGGGTGCTCAGTGCTCAGGTTGCTGGGTGCTCAGTGCTCAGGGTGCTGGGTGCTCAGTGCTCTTGGTGCTGGGTGCTCAGTTCTCGGGGTGCTGGGTGCTCAGTGCTCGGGGTGCTCGGTGCTCAGTGCTCAGTACTCAGGGTGCTCAGTGCTCAGGGTGCTGGGTGCTCAGTGCTCGGGGTGCTGGGTGCTCAGTCCTCAGGGTGCTGGGTGCTCAGTGCTCGGGGTGCTGGGTGCTCAGTGCTCAGGGTGCTGGGTGCTCAGTACTCAGGGTGCTCAGTACTCAGGGTGCTGGGTGCTCAGTGCTCAGGGTGCTGGGTGCTCAGTGCTCAGGGTGCTGGGTGCTCAGTGCTCAGGGTGCTCGGTGCTCAGTACTAATGGTGCTTTGTGCTCAGTACTCAGGGTGCTCATGGCTAAGTACTCAGGGTGCTCAGTGCTCAGTACTCAGTGTGCTCAGTGCTCAGGGTGCTGGGTGCTCAGTGCTCGGGGTGCTGGGTGCTCAGTCCTCAGGGTGCTGGGTGCTCAGTACTCAGGGTGCTCGGTGCTCAGTGCTCAGGGTGCTGGGTGCTCAGTACTCAGGGTGCTCAGTGCTCAGTGTGCTGGGTGCTCAGTGCTCAGGGTGCTGGGTGCTCAGTGCTCAGGGTGCTGGGTGCTCAGTGCTCAGGGTGCTGGGTGCTCGGTGCTCAGGGTGCTGGGTGCTCCATGCTCGGGGTGCTGGGTGCTCAGTACTCAGGATGCTGGGTGCTCAGTGCTCAGGGTGCTCGGTGCTCAGTACGCTGGGTGCTCAGTACTCAGGGTGCTGGGTGCTCATTACTCAGGGTGCTGGGTGCTCAGTACTCAGGGTGCTGGGTGCTCAGTGCTCAGGGTGCTCGGTGCTCAGTACGCTGGGTGCTCAGTACTCAGGGTGCTGGGTGCTCAGTACTCAGGGTGCTGGGTGCTCAGTACTCAGGGTGCTGGGTGCTCAGTACTCAGGGTGCTCGGTGCTCAGTACGCAGGGTGCTCAGTGCTCAGTGCTCGGGGTGCTGGGTGCTTAGTGCTCAGGGTGCTGGGTCCTCAGTGCTCGGGGTGCTGGGTGCTCAGTGCTCAGGGTGCTGGGTGCTCAGTGCTCAGAGTGCTGGGTGATCAGTACTCAGGGTGCTCGGGTGCTCAGGGCTTGGGGTGTTGGGTGCTCAGTACTCAGGGTGCTGTGTGCTCAGTGCTCAGGGTGCTGGGTGCTCAGTACTCAGGGTGCTGGGTGCTCAGTACTCAGGGTGCTGGGTGCTCAGTGCTCGGGGTGCTGGGTGCTCAGTGCACGGGGTGCTGGGTGCTCAGTGCTCGGGGTGCTGGGTGCTCAGTGCTCAGGGTGCTGGGTGCTCAGTGCTCAGGGTGCTGGGTGCTCAGTGCTCTTGGTGCTGGGTGCTCAGTTCTCGGGGTGCTGGGTGCTCAGTGCTCGGGGTGCTCGGTGCTCAGTGCTCAGTACTCAGGGTGCTCAGTGCTCAGGGTGCTGGGTGCTCAGTGCTCGGGGTGCTGGGTGCTCAGTCCTCAGGGTGCTGGGTGCTCAGTGCTCGGGGTGCTGGGTGCTCAGTGCTCAGGGTGCTGGGTGCTCAGTACTCAGGGTGCTCAGTACTCAGGGTGCTGGGTGCTCAGTGCTCAGGGTGCTGGGTGCTCAGTGCTCAGGGTGCTGGGTGCTCAGTGCTCAGGGTGCTCGGTGCTCAGTGCTCAGGGTGCTGGGTGCTCAGTACTAATGGTGCTTTGTGCTCAGTACTCAGGGTGCTCATGGCTAAGTACTCAGGGTGCTCAGTGCTCAGTACTCAGGGTGCTCAGTGCTCAGGGTGCTGGGTGCTCAGTGCTCGGGGTGCTGGGTGCTCAGTCCTCAGGGTGCTGGGTGCTCAGTGCTCAGGGTGCTCGGTGCTCAGTGCTCAGGGTGCTGGGTGCTCAGTACTCAGGTTGCTGGGTGCTCAGTGCTCGGGGTGCTAGGTGCTCAGTACTCAGGGTGCTGGGTGCTCAGTACTCGGGTGCTGGGTGCTCAGTTCTCAGGGTCCTGGGTGCTCAGTGCTCGGGGTGCTGGGTGCTCAGTGCTCAGTACTCAGGGTGCTGGGTCCTCAGTGCTCGGGGTGCTGGGTGCTCAGTGCCCAGTACTCAGGGTGCTGGGTGCTCAGTGCTCCGGGTGCTGGGTGCTTAGTGCTCAGGGTGCTGGGTGCTCAGTGCTCAGGGTGCTGGGTACTCAGTGCTCGGGGTGCTGGGTGCTCAGTACACAGGGTGCTGGGTGCTCAGTACTCAGGGTGCTGGCTGCTCAGTGCTCGGGGTGCTGGGTGCTCAGTGCTCAGGGTGCTGGGTGCTCAGTGCTCGGGGTGCTCAGTACTCAGGGTGCTGTGTGTTCAGTGCTCAGGGTGCTGGGTGCTCAGTACTCAGGGTGCTCGGTGCTTAGTACTCAGGGTGCTGGGTGCTCAGTACTCCGGGTGCTGGGTGATCAGTGCTCGGGGTGCTCGGTGCTCAGTGCTCAAGGTGCTGGGTAGTCAGTACTCGGGTGCACATTGCTCAGGGTGCTGGGTGCTCAGTACTCAGGGTGCTGGGTGCTCAGTGCTCAGGGTGCTCGGTGATCAGTACGTTGGGTGCTCAGTACTCAGGGTGCTGGGTGCTCAGTGCTCAGGGTGCTGGGTGCTCAGTGCTCAGGGTGCTGGGTGCTCAGTGCTCAGGGTGCTGGGTGCTCAGTGCTCAGGGTGCTGGGTGCTCCATGCTCGGGGTGCTGGGTGCTCAGTACTCAGGGTGCTGGGTGCTCAGTACTCAGGGTGCTGGGTGCTCAGTACTCAGGGTGCTGGGTGCTCAGTACTCAGGGTGCTCGGTGCTCAGTACGCAGGGTGCTCAGTGCTCAGTGCTCGGGGTGCTGGGTGCTCAGTGCTCAGGGTGCTGGGTCCTCAGTGCTCGGGGTGCTGGGTGCTCAGTGCTCAGGGTGCTGGGTGCTCAGTGCTCAGAGTGCTGGGTGCTCAGTACTCAGGGTGCTCGGGTGCTCAGTGCTTGGGGTGTTGGGTGCTCAGTACTCAGGGTGCTGTGTGCTCAGTGCTCAGGGTGCTGGGTGCTCAGTACTCAGGGTGCTGGGTGCTCAGTACTGAGGGTGCTGGGTGCTCAGTGCTCGGGGTGCTGGGTGCTCAGTGCACGGGGTGCTGGGTGCTCAGTGCTCGGGGTGCTGGGTGCTCAGTGCTCAGGGTGATGGGTGCTCAGTGCTCAGGGTGCTGGCTGCGCGGTGCTCAGGTTGCTGGGTGCTCAGTATTCGGGGTGCTGGGTGCTCAGTACTCGGGGTGCTGGGTTCTCAGTGCTCGGGGTGCTCGGTGCTCAGTACTCAGGGTGCTGTGTGCTCAGTGCTCGGGGTGCTCAGTACTCAGGGTGCTGTGTGTTCAGTGCTCAGGGTGCTGGGTGCTCAGTGCTCGGGGTGCTGTGTGCTCAGTGCTCGGGGTGCTGGGTGCTCAGTACTCGGGGTGCTGGGTGCTCAGTACTCAGGGTGCTGGGTGCTCGGTGCTCAGGGTGCTGGGTCCTCAGTGCTCAGGGTGCTGGGTGCTCAGTGCTCAGGGTGCTCGGTGCTAAGTACTCAGGGTGCTCGTTGCTCGGGGTGCTGGGTGCTCAGTGCTCGGGGTGCTGGGTGCTCAGTGCTCGAGGTGCTGGGTGCTCGGTGCTCAGGGTGCTGGGTACTCAGTGCTCGGGGTGCTGGGTGCTCAGTACTCATGGTGCTGGGTGCTCGGTGCTCAGTACGCTGGGTGCTCAGTTCTCAGGGTGCTGGCTACTCAGTACTCAGTGTGCTCGGTGCTCAGTACTCAGGGAGCTGGGTGCTCAGTGCTCTTGGTGCTGGGTGCTCAGTGCTCGGGGTTCTGGGTGCTCAGTGCTCGGGGTGCTCGGTGCTCAGTGCTCGGGGTGCTGGGTGCTCAGTACTCGGGGTGCTCAGTGCTCAGTACTCAGGGTGCTGGGTGCTCAGTGCTCAGGGTGCTGGGTGCTCAGTGCTCAGGGTGCTGGCTGCTCGGAGGTCAGGTTGCTGGGTGCTCAGTACTCGGGGTGCTGGGTGCTCAGTACTCAGGGTGCTGTGTGCTCCGTGCTCGGGGTGCTCAGTACTCAGGGTGCTGTGTGTTCAGTGCTCAGGGTGCTGGGTACTCAGTGCTCGGGGTGCTGGGTACTCAGTGCTCGGGGTGCTGTGTGCTCAGTGCTCGGGGTGCTGGGTGCTCATTACTCAGGGTGGTGGGTGCTCAGTACTCAGTGTGCTTAGTGCTTGGGGTGTTGGGTGCTCAGAACTCAGGGTGCTGGGTGCTCAATGCTCAGGGTGCTGGGTGCTCAGTACTCAGGGTGCTGGGTGCTCAGTGCTCGGGGTGCTGGGTGCTTAGTGCTCGGGGTGCTGGGTGCTCAGTGCTCAGGGTGCTGGGTGCTCAGTCCTCAGGGTGCTGGGTGCTCAGTACTCAGGGTGCTGGGTGCGCAGTGCTCGGGGTGTTGGGTGCTCAGTGCTCAGGGTGCTGGGTGCTCAGTGCTCAGGGTGCTGGGTGCTCAGTACTCGGGGTGCTGGGTGCTCAGTACTCAGGGTGCTGGGTGCTCAGTACTCAGGGTGCTGGGTGATCAGTACTCGGGTGCTGGGTGCTCAGTGCTCAGAGTGCTGGGTGCTCAGTGCGCGGGGTGCTGGGTGCACAGTGCTCAGTACTCAGGGTGCTGGGTGCTCAGTGCTCAGTACTCAGGGTGCTGGGTGCTCAGTGCTCAGGGTGCTGGGTGCTCAGTACTCAGGGTGCTGGGTGCTCAGTGCTCAGGGTGCTGGGTGCTCAGTACTCAGGGTGCTCAGTGCTCAGTACTCAGGGTGCTCAGTGCTCAGGGTGCTGGGTGCTCAGTGCTCGGGGTGCTGGGTGCTCAGTGCTCAGGGTGCTGGGTGCTCAGTGCTCAGGGTGCTGGGTACTCAGTGCTCAGGGTGCTGGGTACTCAGTGCTCGGGGTGCTGGGTGCTCAGTCCTCAGGGTGCTGGGTACTCAGTGCTCGGGGTGCTGGGTGCTCAGTCCTCAAGGTGCTGGGTGCTCAGTGCTCAGGGTGCTCGGTGCTCAGTGCTCAGGGTGCTGCGTGCTCAGTACTCAGGGTGCTGAGTGCTCAGTGCTCAGGGTGCTGGGTGTTCAATGCTCAGGGTGCTCGGTGCTTAGTACTCAGGGTGCTCGGTGCTCGGGGTGCTGGGTGCTCAGTGCTCGGGGTGCTATGTGCTCAGTGCTCGGGGTGCTGGGTGCTCAGTGCTCGGGGTGCTGGGTGCTCAGTGCTCGGGGTGCTGGGTGCTCAGTGCTCGGGGTGCTGGGTGCTCAGTACTCGGGTTGCTCGGTGCTCAGTACTGAGGGTGCTGGGTGCTCAGTGCTCAGGGTGCTGGGTGCTCAGTACTCAGGGTGCTGTGTGCTCGGTGCTCAGTACGCTGGGTGCTCAGTACTCAGGGTGCTGGCTGCTCAGTACACAGGGTGCTCGGTGCTCAGTACTCAGGGTGCTGGGTGCTCAGTGCTCGGCGTGCTGGGTGCTCATTACTCAGGGTGGTGGGTGCTCAGTACTCAGGATGCTCAGTGCTTGGGGTGCTGGGTGCTCAGTACTCAGGGTGCTCAGTGCTTGGGGTGCTGGGTGCTCAGTACTCAGGGTGCTCAGTGCTTGGGGTGCTGGGTGCTCAGTACTCGGGTTGCTCGGTGCTCAGTACTCAGGGTGCTGGGTGCTCAGTGATCAGGGTGCTGGGTGCTCAGTACTCAGGGTGCTGGGTGCTCGGTGCTCAGTACGCTGGGTGCTCAGTACTCAGGGTGGTGGCTGCTCAGTACTCAGGGTGCTCGGTGCTCAGTACTCAGGGTGCTGGGTGCTCAGTGCTCGGGGTGCTGGGTGCTCAGTACTCAGGGTGCTGGGTGCTCAGTGCTCGGGGTGCTCGGTGCTCAGTACGCTGGTTGCTCAGTACTCAGGGTGCTGGTTG
The DNA here is from genome assembly GCF_018167655.1 of Microtus oregoni. Classification (NCBI taxonomy): domain Eukaryota; kingdom Metazoa; phylum Chordata; class Mammalia; order Rodentia; family Cricetidae; genus Microtus; species Microtus oregoni. The sequence continues at coordinate 75,354 of NW_024544631.1, read as the reverse complement.
CTCAGTACTCAGGGTGCTGGGTGCTCAGTACACAGCCTGCTGGGTGCTCAGTACTCAGGGTGCTGGGTGTTTAGTACTCAGGGTGCTCAGAGCTCAGTACTTAGGGTGCTCAGTGCTCAGTGCTCGGGGTGCTGGGTGCTCAGTGCTCGGGGTGCTGGGTGCTCAGTGCTCGGGGTGCTGGGTGCTCAGTGCTCAGGGTGCTCGGTGCTCAGTGCTCAGAGTGCTGGGTGCTCAGTACTCAGGGTGCTCGGTGCTCAGTACTCAGAGTGCTCAGTGCTCAGTACTCAGCGTGCTGGGTGCTCAGTGCTCAGGGTGCTGGGTGCTCAGTACTCAGGGTGCTGGGTGCTTAGTACTCAGGGTGCTCGGTCCTCAGTGCTCAGGGTGATGGGTGCTCAGTACTCAGGGTGCTGGGTGCTCAGTGCTCAGTGTGCTGGGTGCTTAGTACTCAGGGTGCTCGGTCCTCAGTGCTCAGGGTGCTGGGTGCTCAGTACTCAGGGTGCTGGGTGCTCAGTGCTCAGGGTGCTCAGTGCTCAGTACTCAGGGTGCTCAGTGCTCAGTGCTCTGGGTGCTGGGTGCTCAGTGCTCGGGGTGCTGGGTGCTCAGTGCTCAGGGTGCTGGGTGCTCAGAACTCAGGGTGCTCAGTGCTCAGGGTGCTGGGTGCTCAGTACTCAGGGTGCTGGGTGCTCGGTCCTCAGGGTGCTCAGTGCTCAGTACTCAGGGTGCTCTGTGCTCAGTGCTCGGGGTCCTGGGTGTTCAGTACTCAGGGTGCTCGGTGCTCAGTGCTCAGTATTCAGCGTGCTGGTTGCTCAGTGCTCAGAGTGTTGGGTGCTCAGTACTCAGTGTGCTGGGTGCTCAGTGCACAGTGCTCAGGGTGCTCAGTGCTCAGGGTGCTGGGTGCTCAGGGTGCTGGGTGCTCAGTTCTCGGGGTGCTTTGTGCTCAGTGCTCAGGGTGCTGGGTGCTCAGTGCTCAGTGCTCAGGGTGCTGGGTGCTCAGTGCTCAGTGCTCAGGGTGCTCAGTGCTCAGTGCTCGGGGTGCTGGGTGCTCAGTGCTAAGGGTGATCGGTGCTCAGTGCTCAGGGTGCTGGGTGCTCAGTCCTCAGGGTGCTCAGTGCTCAGGGTGCTGGGTGCTCAGTGCTCGGGGTGCTCGGTGCTCAGTACTCAGGGTGCTGTGTGCTCAGTACTCAGGATGCTGGGTGCTCAGTACTCAGGGTGCTGGGTCCTCAGTACTCAGGGTGCTGGGTGCTCAGTGCTCATGGTGCTCGGTGTTCAGTACTCAGGGTGCTGAGTGCTCAGTACTCAGGATGCTGGGTGCTCAGTACTCAGGGTGCTGGGTGCTCAGTGCTCGGGGCGCTCGGTGCTCAGTACTCAAGGTGCTGGGTGCTCAGTGCTCAGGGTGCTGGGTACTCAGTCCTCGGGGTGCTCCGTGCTCAGTGATCAGGGTGCTGGGTGCTCAGTACTCAGGGTGCTCGGTGCTCAGTACTCAGGGTTCTCAGTGCTCAGTACTCAGGGTGCTGGGTGCTCAGTGCTCATTGTGCTGGGTGCTCAGTACTCAGGGTGCTCAGTGCTCAGTGCTCAGGGTGCTGGGTGCTCAGTGCTCAGGGTGCTGGGTGCTAAGGGTGCTGGGTGCTCAGTGCTCGGGGTTCTGGGTGCTCAGTGCTCAGTGCTCAGGGTGCTGGCTGCTCAGTGCTCAGTGCTCAGGGTCCTGGGTGTTCAGTACTCAGGGTGCTCGGTGCTCAGTGCTCAGGGTGCTGGGTGCTCAGTACTCAGGGTGCTGGGTGCTCAGTGCTCGGGGTGCTGGGTGCTCAGTGCTCAGGGTGATCAGTGCTCAGTACTCAGGGTGCTGGGTGCTCAGTGCTCAGGGTGCTGGGTGCTCAGTCCTCAGGGTGCTCAGTACTCAGGGTGCTCGGTGCTCAGTGCTCAGTACTCAGGGTGCTCAGTACTCAGGGTGCTGGGTGCTCAGTGCTCGGGGTGCTGGGTGCTCAGTACTCAGGGTGCTGGGTGCTCAGTACTCGGGGTGCTGGGTGCTCAGTGCTCAGGGTGCTGGGTGCTCAGTGCTCGGTGTGCTGGGTGCTCAGTGCTCAGGGTGCTCAGTGCTCAGTACTCAGGGTGCTCAGTGCTCAGTGCTCTGGGTGCTGGGTGCTCAGTGCTCGGGGTGCTGGGTGCTCAGTGCTCAGGGTGCTGGGTGCTCAGTACTCAGGGTGCTCAGTGCTCAGGGTGCTGGGTGCTCAGTACTCAGGGTGCTGGGTGCTCGGTCCTCAGGGTGCTCAGTGCTCAGTACTCAGGGTGCTCTGTGCTCAGTGCTCGGGGTCCTGGGTGTTCAGTACTCAGGGTGCTCGGTGCTCAGTGCTCAGTATTCAGCGTGCTGGTTGCTCAGTGCTCAGAGTGTTGGGTGCTCAGTACTCAGTGTGCTGGGTGCTCAGTGCACAGTGCTCAGGGTGCTCAGTGCTCAGGGTGCTGGGTGCTCAGGGTGCTGGGTGCTCAGTTCTCGGGGTGCTTTGTGCTCAGTGCTCAGGGTGCTGGGTGCTCAGTGCTCAGTGCTCAGGGTGCTGGGTGCTCAGTGCTCAGTGCTCAGGGTGCTCAGTGCTCAGTGCTCGGGGTGCTGGGTGCTCAGTGCTAAGGGTGATCGGTGCTCAGTGCTCAGGGTGCTGGGTGCTCAGTCCTCAGGGTGCTCAGTGCTCAGGGTGCTGGGTGCTCAGTGCTCGGGGTGCTCGGTGCTCAGTACTCAGGGTGCTGTGTGCTCAGTACTCAGGATGCTGGGTGCTCAGTACTCAGGGTGCTGGGTCCTCAGTACTCAGGGTGCTGGGTGCTCAGTGCTCATGGTGCTCGGTGTTCAGTACTCAGGGTGCTGAGTGCTCAGTACTCAGGATGCTGGGTGCTCAGTACTCAGGGTGCTGGGTGCTCAGTGCTCGGGGCGCTCGGTGCTCAGTACTCAAGGTGCTGGGTGCTCAGTGCTCAGGGTGCTGGGTACTCAGTCCTCGGGGTGCTCCGTGCTCAGTGATCAGGGTGCTGGGTGCTCAGTACTCAGGGTGCTCGGTGCTCAGTACTCAGGGTTCTCAGTGCTCAGTACTCAGGGTGCTGGGTGCTCAGTGCTCAGGGTGCTGGGTGCTCAGTACTCAGGGTGCTCAGTGCTCAGTGCTCAGGGTGCTGGGTGCTCAGTGCTCAGGGTGCTGGGTGCTAAGGGTGCTGGGTGCTCAGTGCTCGGGGTTCTGGGTGCTCAGTGCTCAGTGCTCAGGGTGCTGGCTGCTCAGTGCTCAGTGCTCAGGGTCCTGGGTGTTCAGTACTCAGGGTGCTCGGTGCTCAGTGCTCAGGGTGCTGGGTGCTCAGTACTCAGGGTGCTGGGTGCTCAGTGCTCGGGGTGCTGGGTGCTCAGTGCTCAGGGTGATCAGTGCTCAGTACTCAGGGTGCTGGGTGCTCAGTGCTCAGGGTGCTGGGTGCTCAGTCCTCAGGGTGCTCAGTACTCAGGGTGCTCGGTGCTCAGTGCTCAGTACTCAGGGTGCTCAGTACTCAGGGTGCTGGGTGCTCAGTGCTCGGGGTGCTGGGTGCTCAGTACTCAGGGTGCTGGGTGCTCAGTACTCGGGGTGCTGGGTGCTCAGTACTCAGGGTGCTGGGTGCTCAGTGCTCGGTGTGCTGGGTGCTCAGTGCTCAGGGTGATCGGTGCTCAGTGCTCAGGGTGCTGGGTGCTCAGTCCTCCGGGTGCTCAGTGCTCAGGGTGCTGGGTGCTCAGTGCTCGGGGTGCTCGGTGCTCAGTACTCAGGGTGCTGTGTGCTCAGTACTCAAGGTGCTGGGTGCTCAGTACTCAGGGTGCTGGGTGCTCAGTACTCGGGGTGCTGGGTGCTCAGTACTCAGGGTGCTGGGTGCTCAGTGCTCGGGGTGCTGGGTGCTCAGTGCTCAGGGTGATCGGTGCTCAGTGCTCAGGGTGCTGGGTGCTCAGTGCTCGGGGTGCTCGGTGATCAGTACTCAGGGTGCTGAGTGCTCAGTACTCAGGGTGCTGGGTGCTCAGTACTCAGGGTGCTGGTTGCTCAATACTCAGGGTGCTGGGTGCTCAGTGTTCAGGGTGCTGGGTGCTCAGTGCTCAGGGTGCTGGGTGCTCAGTGCTCGGGGTGCTGGGTGCTCAGGGCTGTGGTGCTGGGTGCTCAGTGCTCAGTGCTCAGGGTGCTGGGTGCTCAGTGCTCAGTGCTCAGGGTGCTGGTTGCTCAGTACTCAGGGTGCTGGGTGCTCAGTACTCAGGGTGCTGGGTGCTCAGTGTTCAGGGTGCTCTGTGCTCAGTACTCAGGGTGCTGGGTGCTCAGTGCTCGGGGTGCTGCGTGCGCAGTGCTCAGGGTGCTGTGTGCTCAGTGCTCAGGGTGCTGGGTGCTCAGTGCTCCGTGCTCAGGGTGCTGGTTTCTCAGTACTCAGGGTGCTGGGTGCTCAGTACTCAGGGTGCTGGGTTCTCAGTGCTCAGGGTGCTCTGTGCTCAGTACTCAGGGTGCTGGGTGCTTAGTGCTCGGGGTGCTGCGTGCTCAGTGCTCAGGGTGCTGGGTGCTCAGTGCTCAGGGTGCTGGGTGCTCAGTGCTCAGGGTGCTGGGTGCTCAGTACTCAGGGTGCTGGGTGCTCAGTACTCAGGGTGCTGGGTGCTCAGTGTTCAGGGTGCTCTGTGCTCAGTACTCAGGGTGCTGGGTGCTCAGTGCTCGGGGTGCTGCGTGCTCAGTGCTCAGGGTGCTGTGTGCTCAGTGCTCAGGGTGCTGGGTGCTCAGTGCTCAGTGCTCAGGGTGCTGGTTGCTCAGTACTCAGGGTGCTGGGTGCTCAGTACTCAGGGTGCTGGGTTCTCAGTGCTCAGGGTGCTCTGTGCTCAGTACTCAGGGTGCTGGGTGCTTAGTGCTCGGGGTGCTGCGTGCTCAGTGCTCAGGGTGCTGGGTGCTTAGTGCTCAGGGTGCTGGGTGCTCAGTGCTCAGGGTGCTGGGTGCTCAGTGCTCAGGGTGATCGGTGCTCAGTACTCAGGGTGCTCAGTGCTCAGGGTGCTGCGTGCTCAGTGCTCAGGGTGCTGGGTGCTCAGTACTCAGGGTGCTGGGTGCTCAGTGCTCGGGGTGCTGGGTGCTCAGTGCTCAGGGTGATCGGTGCTCAGTACTCAGGGTGCTGGGTGCTCAGTGCTCCGGGTGCTGGGTGCTCAGTCCTCAAGGTGCTGGGTGCTCAGTGCTCAGGGTGCTCGGTGCTCAGTGCTCAGGGTGCTGCGTGCTCAGTACTCAGGGTGCTGAGTGCTCAGTGCTCAGGGTGCTGGGTGTTCAATGCTCAGGGTGCTCGGTGCTTAGTACTCAGGGTGCTCGGTGCTCGGGGTGCTGGGTGCTCAGTGCTCGGGGTGCTATGTGCTCAGTGCTCGGGGTGCTGGGTGCTCAGTGCTCGGGGTGCTGGGTGCTCAGTGCTCGGGGTGCTGGGTGCTCAGTGCTCGGGGTGCTGGGTGCTCAGTACTCGGGTTGCTCGGTGCTCAGTACTGAGGGTGCTGGGTGCTCAGTGCTCAGGGTGCTGGGTGCTCAGTACTCAGGGTGCTGTGTGCTCGGTGCTCAGTACGCTGGGTGCTCAGTACTCAGGGTGCTGGCTGCTCAGTACACAGGGTGCTCGGTGCTCAGTACTCAGGGTGCTGGGTGCTCAGTGCTCGGCGTGCTGGGTGCTCAGTACTCAGGGTGGTGGGTGCTCAGTACTCAGGATGCTCAGTGCTTGGGGTGCTGGGTGCTCAGTACTCAGGGTGCTCAGTGCTTGGGGTGCTGGGTGCTCAGTACTCAGGGTGCTCAGTGCTTGGGGTGCTGGGTGCTCAGTACTCGGGTTGTTCGGTGCTCAGTACTCAGGGTGCTGGGTGCTCAGTGATCAGGGTGCTGGGTGCTCAGTACTCAGGGTGCTGGGTGCTCGGTGCTCAGTACGCTGGGTGCTCAGTACTCAGGGTGGTGGCTGCTCAGTACTCAGGGTGCTCGGTGCTCAGTACTCAGGGTGCTGGGTGCTCAGTGCTCGGGGTGCTGGGTGCTCAGTACTCAGGGTGCTGGGTGCTCAGTGCTCGGGGTGCTCGGTGCTCAGTACGCTGGTTGCTCAGTACTCAGGGTGCTGGTTGCTCAGTACTCAGGGTGCTGGGTGCTCAGTACACAGCCTGCTGGGTGCTCAGTACTCAGGGTGCTGGGTGTTTAGTACTCAGGGTGCTCAGAGCTCAGTACTTAGGGTGCTCAGTGCTCAGTGCTCGGGGTGCTGGGTGCTCAGTGCTCGGGGTGCTGGGTGCTCAGTGCTCGGGGTGCTGGGTGCTCAGTGCTCAGGGTGCTCGGTGCTCAGTGCTCAGAGTGCTGGGTGCTCAGTACTCAGGGTGCTCGGTGCTCAGTACTCAGAGTGCTCAGGGCTCAGTACTCAGCGTGCTGGGTGCTCAGTGCTCAGGGTGCTGGGTGCTCAGTACTCAGGGTGCTGGGTGCTTAGTACTCAGGGTGCTCGGTCCTCAGTGCTCAGGGTGATGGGTGCTCAGTACTCAGGGTGCTGGGTGCTCAGTGCTCAGTGTGCTGGGTGCTTAGTACTCAGGGTGCTCGGTCCTCAGTGCTCAGGGTGCTGGGTGCTCAGTACTCAGGGTGCTGGGTGCTCAGTGCTCAGGGTGCTCAGTGCTCAGTACTCAGGGTGCTCAGTGCTCAGTGCTCTGGGTGCTGGGTGCTCAGTGCTCGGGGTGCTGGGTGCTCAGTGCTCAGGGTGCTGGGTGCTCAGTACTCAGGGTGCTCAGTGCTCAGGGTGCTGGGTGCTCAGTACTCAGGGTGCTGGGTTCTCGGTCCTCAGGGTGCTCAGTGCTCAGTACTCAGGGTGCTCTGTGCTCAGTGCTCGGGGTCCTGGGTGTTCAGTACTCAGGGTGCTCGGTGCTCAGTGCTCAGTATTCAGCGTGCAGGTTGCTCAGTGCTCAGAGTGTTGGGTGCTCAGTACTCAGTGTGCTGGGTGCTCAGTGCACAGTGCTCAGGGTGCTCAGTGCTCAGGGTGCTGGGTGCTCAGGGTGCTGGGTGCTCAGTTCTCGGGGTGCTTTGTGCTCAGTGCTCAGGGTGCTGGGTGCTCAGTGCTCAGTGCTCAGGGTGCTGGGTGCTCAGTGCTCAGTGCTCAGGGTGCTCAGTGCTCAGTGCTCGGGGTGCTGGGTGCTCAGTGCTCAGGGTGATCGGTGCTCAGTGCTCAGGGTGCTGGGTGCTCAGTCCTCAGGGTGCTCAGTGCTCAGGGTGCTGGGTGCTCAGTGCTCAGGGTGCTCGGTGCTCAGTACTCAGGGTGCTGTGTGCTCAGTACTCAGGATGCTGGGTGCTCAGTACTCAGGGTGCTGGGTCCTCAGTACTCAGGGTGCTGGGTGCTCAGTGCTCAGGGTGCTCGGTGTTCAGTACTCAGGGTGCTGAGTGCTCAGTACTCAGGATGCTGGGTGCTCAGTACTCAGGGTGCTGGGTGCTCAGTGCTCGGGGCGCTCGGTGCTCAGTACTCAAGGTGCTGGGTGCTCAGTGCTCAGGGTGCTGGGTACTCAGTCCTCGGGGTGCTCCGTGCTCAGTGATCAGGGTGCTGGGTGCTCAGTACTCAGGGTGCTCGGTGCTCAGTACTCAGGGTTCTCAGTGCTCAGTACTCAGGGTGCTGGGTGCTCAGTGCTCAGGGTGCTGGGTGCTCAGTACTCAGGGTGCTCAGTGCTCAGTGCTCAGGGTGCTGGGTGCTCAGTGCTCAGGGTGCTGGGTGCTAAGGGTGCTGGGTGCTCAGTGCTCGGGGTGCTGGGTGCTCAGTGCTCAGTGCTCAGGGTGCTGGGTGCTCAGTGCTCAGTGCTCAGGGTCCTGGGTGTTCAGTACTCAGGGTGCTCGGTGCTCAGTGCTCAGGGTGCTGGGTGCTCAGTACTCAGGGTGCTGGGTGCTCAGTGCTCGGGGTGCTGGGTGCTCAGTGCTCAGGGTGATCAGTGCTCAGTACTCAGGGTGCTGGGTGCTCAGTGCTCAGGGTGCTGGGTGCTCAGTCCTCTGGGTGCTCAGTACTCAGGGTGCTCGGTGCTCAGTGCTCAGTACTCAGGGTGCTCAGTACTCAGGGTGCTGGGTGCTCAGTGCTCGGGGTGCTGGGTGCTCAGTACTCAGGGTGCTGGGTGCTCAGTACTCGGGGTGCTGGGTGCTCAGTACTCAGGGTGCTGGGTGCTCAGTGCTCGGTGTGCTGGGTGCTCAGTGCTCAGGGTGATCGGTGCTCAGTGCTCAGGGTGCTGGGTGCTCAGTCCTCCGGGTGCTCAGTGCTCAGGGTGCTGGGTGCTCAGTGCTCGGGGTACTCGGTGCTCAGTACTCAGGGTGCTGTGTGCTCAGTACTCAAGGTGCTGGGTGCTCAGTACTCAGGGTGCTGGGTGCTCAGTACTCGGGGTGCTGGGTGCTCAGTACTCAGGGTGCTGGGTGCTCAGTGCTCGGGGTGCTGGGTGCTCAGTGCTCAGGGTGATCGGTGCTCAGTGCTCAGGGTGCTGGGTGCTCAGTGCTCGGGGTGCTCGGTGATCAGTACTCAGGGTGCTGAGTGCTCAGTACTCAGGGTGCTGGGTGCTCAGTACTCAGGGTGCTGGTTGCTCAATACTCAGGGTGCTGGGTGCTCAGTGTTCAGGGTGCTGGGTGCTCAGTGCTCAGGGTGCTGGGTGCTCAGTGCTCGGGGTGCTGGGTGCTCAGGGCTGTGGTGCTGGGTGCTCAGTGCTCAGTGCTCAGGGTGCTGGGTGCTCAGTGCTCAGTGCTCAGGGTGCTGGTTGCTCAGTACTCAGGGTGCTGGGTGCTCAGTACTCAGGGTGCTGGGTGCTCAGTGTTCAGGGTGCTCTGTGCTCAGTACTCAGGGTGCTGGGTGCTCAGTGCTCGGGGTGCTGCGTGCTCAGTGCTCAGGGTGCTGTGTGCTCAGTGCTCAGGGTGCTGGGTGCTCAGTGCTCAGTGCTCAGGGTGCTGGTTGCTCAGTACTCAGGGTGCTGGGTGCTCAGTACTCAGGGTGCTGGGTTCTCAGTGCTCAGGGTGCTCTGTGCTCAGTACTCAGGGTGCTGGGTGCTCAGTGCTCGGGGTGCTGCGTGCTCAGTGCTCAGGGTGCTGGGTGCTCAGTGCTCAGGGTGCTGGGTGCTCAGTGCTCAGGGTGCTGGGTGCTCAGTGCTCAGGGTGATCGGTGCTCAGTACTCAGGGGGCTCAGTGCTCAGGGTGCTGCGTGCTCAGTGCTCAGGGTGCTGGGTGCTCAGTACTCAGGGTGCTGGGTGCTCAGTGCTCGGGGTGCTGGGTGCTCAGTGCTCAGGGTGATCGGTGCTCAGTACTCAGGGTGCTGGGTGCTCAGTGCTCCGGGTGCTGGGTGCTCAGTCCTCAGGGTGCTCAGTGCTCCGGGTGCTGGGTGCTCAGTCCTCAGGGTGCTCAGTGCTCGGGGTGCTGGGTGCTCAGTGCTCGGGGTGCTGGGTGCTCAGTGCTCAGGGTGCTCGGTGCTCAGTGCTCAGAGTGCTGGGTGCTCAGTACTCAGGGTGCTCGGTGCTCAGTACTCAGAGTGCTCAGGGCTCAGTACTCAGCGTGCTGGGTGCTCAGTGCTCAGGGTGCTGGGTGCTCAGTACTCAGGGTGCTGGGTGCTTAGTACTCAGGGTGCTCGGTCCTCAGTGCTCAGGGTGATGGGTGCTCAGTACTCAGGGTGCTGGGTGCTCAGTGCTCAGTGTGCTGGGTGCTTAGTACTCAGGGTGCTCGGTCCTCAGTGCTCAGGGTGCTGGGTGCTCAGTACTCAGGGTGCTGGGTGCTCAGTGCTCAGGGTGCTCAGTGCTCAGTACTCAGGGTGCTCAGTGCTCAGTGCTCTGGGTGCTGGGTGCTCAGTGCTCGGGGTGCTGGGTGCTCAGTGCTCAGGGTGCTGGGTGCTCAGTACTCAGGGTGCTCAGTGCTCAGGGTGCTGGGTGCTCAGTACTCAGGGTGCTGGGTTCTCGGTCCTCAGGGTGCTCAGTGCTCAGTACTCAGGGTGCTCTGTGCTCAGTGCTCGGGGTCCTGGGTGTTCAGTACTCAGGGTGCTCGGTGCTCAGTGCTCAGTATTCAGCGTGCAGGTTGCTCAGTGCTCAGAGTGTTGGGTGCTCAGTACTCAGTGTGCTGGGTGCTCAGTGCACAGTGCTCAGGGTGCTCAATGCTCAGGGTGCTGGGTGCTCAGGGTGCTGGGTGCTCAGTTCTCGGGGTGCTTTGTGCTCAGTGCTCAGGGTGCTGGGTGCTCAGTGCTCAGTGCTCAGGGTGCTGGGTGCTCAGTGCTCAGTGCTCAGGGTGCTCAGTGCTCAGTGCTCGGGGTGCTGGGTGCTCAGTGCTCAGGGTGATCGGTGCTCAGTGCTCAGGGTGCTGGGTGCTCAGTCCTCAGGGTGCTCAGTGCTCAGGGTGCTGGGTGCTCAGTGCTCAGGGTGCTCGGTGCTCAGTACTCAGGGTGCTGTGTGCTCAGTACTCAGGATGCTGGGTGCTCAGTACTCAGGGTGCTGGGTCCTCAGTACTCAGGGTGCTGGGTGCTCAGTGCTCAGGGTGCTCGGTGTTCAGTACTCAGGGTGCTGAGTGCTCAGTACTCAGGATGCTGGGTGCTCAGTACTCAGGGTGCTGGGTGCTCAGTGCTCGGGGCGCTCGGTGCTCAGTACTCAAGGTGCTGGGTGCTCAGTGCTCAGGGTGCTGGGTACTCAGTCCTCGGGGTGCTCCGTGCTCAGTGATCAGGGTGCTGGGTGCTCAGTACTCAGGGTGCTCGGTGCTCAGTACTCAGGGTTCTCAGTGCTCAGTACTCAGGGTGCTGGGTGCTCAGTGCTCAGGGTGCTGGGTGCTCAGTACTCAGGGTGCTCAGTGCTCAGTGCTCAGGGTGCTGGGTGCTCAGTGCTCAGGGTGCTGGGTGCTAAGGGTGCTGGGTGCTCAGTGCTCGGGGTGCTGGGTGCTCAGTGCTCAGTGCTCAGGGTGCTGGGTGCTCAGTGCTCAGTGCTCAGGGTCCTGGGTGTTCAGTACTCAGGGTGCTCGGTGCTCAGTGCTCAGGGTGCTGGGTGCTCAGTACTCAGGGTGCTGGGTGCTCAGTGCTCGGGGTGCTGGGTGCTCAGTGCTCAGGGTGATCAGTGCTCAGTACTCAGGGTGCTGGGTGCTCAGTGCTCAGGGTGCTGGGTGCTCAGTCCTCTGGGTGCTCAGTACTCAGGGTGCTCGGTGCTCAGTGCTCAGTACTCAGGGTGCTCAGTACTCAGGGTGCTGGGTGCTCAGTGCTCGGGGTGCTGGGTGCTCAGTACTCAGGGTGCTGGGTGCTCAGTACTCGGGGTGCTGGGTGCTCAGTACTCAGGGTGCTGGGTGCTCAGTGCTCGGTGTGCTGGGTGCTCAGTGCTCAGGGTGATCGGTGCTCAGTGCTCAGGGTGCTGGGTGCTCAGTCCTCCGGGTGCTCAGTGCTCAGGGTGCTGGGTGCTCAGTGCTCGGGGTACTCGGTGCTCAGTACTCAGGGTGCTGTGTGCTCAGTACTCAAGGTGCTGGGTGCTCAGTACTCAGGGTGCTGGGTGCTCAGTACTCGGGGTGCTGGGTGCTCAGTACTCAGGGTGCTGGGTGCTCAGTGCTCGGGGTGCTGGGTGCTCAGTGCTCAGGGTGATCGGTGCTCAGTGCTCAGGGTGCTGGGTGCTCAGTGCTCGGGGTGCTCGGTGATCAGTACTCAGGGTGCTGAGTGCTCAGTACTCAGGGTGCTGGGTGCTCAGTACTCAGGGTGCTGGTTGCTCAATACTCAGGGTGCTGGGTGCTCAGTGTTCAGGGTGCTGGGTGCTCAGTGCTCAGGGTGCTGGGTGCTCAGTGCTCGGGGTGCTGGGTGCTCAGGGCTGTGGTGCTGGGTGCTCAGTGCTCAGTGCTCAGGGTGCTGGGTGCTCAGTGCTCAGTGCTCAGGGTGCTGGTTGCTCAGTACTCAGGGTGCTGGGTGCTCAGTACTCAGGGTGCTGGGTGCTCAGTGTTCAGGGTGCTCTGTGCTCAGTACTCAGGGTGCTGGGTGCTCAGTGCTCGGGGTGCTGCGTGCTCAGTGCTCAGGGTGCTGTGTGCTCAGTGCTCAGGGTGCTGGGTGCTCAGTGCTCAGTGCTCAGGGTGCTGGTTGCTCAGTACTCAGGGTGCTGGGTGCTCAGTACTCAGGGTGCTGGGTTCTCAGTGCTCAGGGTGCTCTGTGCTCAGTACTCAGGGTGCTGGGTGCTCAGTGCTCGGGGTGCTGCGTGCTCAGTGCTCAGGGTGCTGGGTGCTCAGTGCTCAGGGTGCTGGGTGCTCAGTGCTCAGGGTGCTGGGTGCTCAGTGCTCAGGGTGATCGGTGCTCAGTACTCAGGGGGCTCAGTGCTCAGGGTGCTGCGTGCTCAGTGCTCAGGGTGCTGGGTGCTCAGTACTCAGGGTGCTGGGTGCTCAGTGCTCGGGGTGCTGGGTGCTCAGTGCTCAGGGTGATCGGTGCTCAGTACTCAGGGTGCTGGGTGCTCAGTGCTCCGGGTGCTGGGTGCTCAGTCCTCAGGGTGCTCAGTGCTCAGGGTGCTGGGCGCTCAGTGCTCGGGGTTCTCGGTGCTCAGTACTCAGGGTGCTGAGTGCTCAGTACTCAGGGTGCTGGGTGCTCAGTACTCATGGTGCTGGGTGCTCAGTACTCAGGGGGCTGGGTTCTCAGTGCTCAGGGATCTGGGTGCTCAGTGCTCAGGGCGCTGTGTGCTCAGTGCTCGGGGTGCTGGGTGCTCAGTTCTCGGGGTGCTGTTTGGTCAGTGCTCAGTGCTCAGGGTGCTGGGTGCTCAGTGCTCAGTGCTCAGGGTGCTGTGTGCTCAGTACTCAGGGTGCTGGGTGCTCAGTACTCAGGGTGCTGGGTGCTCAGTTCTCAGGGTGCTGGGTGCTCAGTGCTCAGGGTGCTGGGTGCTCAGTGCTAACGGTGCTGGGTGCTCAGTACTCAGGGTGCTGGGTGCTCAGTGCTCGCGGTGCTCGGTGCTCAGTACTCAAGGTGCTGGGTGCTCAGTGCTCAGGGTGCTGGGTGCTCAGTCCTCGGGGTGCTCCGTGCTCAGTGCTCAGGGTGCTGGGTGCTCAGTACTCAGGGTGCTCGGTGCTCAGTACTCACGGTTCTCAGTGCTCAGGGTGCTGGGTGCTCAGTACTAAGGGTGCTCCGTGCTCAGTACTCGGGGTGCTGGGTGCTCAGTACTCAGGGTGCTCAGTGCTCAGTACTCGGGGTGCTGGGTGCTCAGTGCTCAGTGTGCTCAGTGCTCAGTGCTCGGGGTGCTGGGTGCTCAGTTCTCGGGGCGCTGGGTGCTCAGTGCTCGGGGTGCTGGGTGCTCAGTACTCAGGGTGCTGTGTGCTCAGTGCTCAGTACTCAGCGTGCTGGGTGCTCAGTGCTCAGAGTGTTGGGTGCTCAGTACTCAGGGTGCTGGGTGCTCAGTGCTCAGTGCTCAGGGTGCTCAGTGCTCAGGGTGCTCAGTGCTCAGGGTGCTGGGTGCTCAGGGTGCTGGGTGCTCAGTGCTCGGGGTGCTGGGTGCTCAGTGCTCAGGGTGCTGGGTGCTCAGTGCTCAGTGCTCAGTGTGCTGGGTGTTCAGTACTCAGGGTGCTCGGTGCTCAGTGCTCAGGGTGATGGGTGCTCAGTACTCAGGGTGCTGGGTGCTCAGTGCTCGGGGTGCTGGGTGCTCAGTGCTCAGGGTGATCAGTGCTCAGTACTCAGGGTGCTGGGTGCTCAGTGCTCAGGGTGCTGGGAGCTCAGTCCTCAGGGTGCTCAGTTCTCAGGGTGCTCGGTGCTCAGTACTCAGGGTGCTCAGTACTCAGGGTGCTGGGTGCTCAGTGCTCGGGGTGCTGGGTGCTCAGTACTCAGGGTGCTGGGTGCTCAGTACTCAGGGTGCTGGGTGCTCAGTACTCAGGGTGCTGGGTGCTCAGTGCTCGGGGTGCTGGGTGCTCAGTGCTCAGGGTGATTGGTGCTCAGTGCTCAGGGTGCTGGGTGCTCAGTCCTCCGGGTGCTCAGTGCTCAGGGTGCTGGGTGCTCAGTGCTCGGGGTCCTCGGTGCTCAGTACTCAGGGTGATGAGTGCTCAGTACTCAGGGTGCTGGGTGCTCAGTACTCAGGGTGCTGGGTGCTCAGTACTCAGGGTGCTGGGTGCTCAGTGTTCAGGGTGCTGGGTGCTCAGTGCTCAGGGTGCTGGGTGCTCAGTGCTCGGTGTGCTGGGTTCTCAGGGCTGTGGTGCTGGGTGCTCAGTGCTCAGTGCTCAGGGTGCTGGGTGCTCAGTGCTCAGAGCTCAGGGTGCTGGTTGCTCAGTACTCAGGGTGCTGGGTGTTCAGTACTCAGGGTGCTGGGTTCTCAGTGCTCAGGGTGCTCTGTGCTCAGTAATCAGGGTGCTGGGTGCTAAGTGCTCAGGGTGCTGCGTGCTCAGTGCTCAGGGTGCTGGGTGCTCAGTGCTCAGGGTGCTGGGTGCTCAGTACTCAGGGTGCTGGGTGCTCAGTGCTCGGGGCGCTCGGTGCTCAGTACTCAAGGTGCTGGGTGCTCAGTGCTCAGGGTGCTGGGTACTCATTCCTCGGGGTGCTCCGTGCTCAGTGATCAGGGTGCTGGGTGCTCAGTACTCAGGGTGCTCGGTGCTCAGTACTCAGGGTTCTCAGTGCTCAGTACTCAGGGTGCTGGGTGCTCAGTGCTCAGGGTGCTGGGTGCTCAGTACTCAGGGTGCTCAGTGCTCAGTACTCGGGGTCTTGGTGCTCAGTACTCAGGCTGCTCAGTGCTCAGTACTCGGGCTGCTGGGTGCTCAGTGCTCAGGGTGCTCAGTGGTCAGTGCTCGGGGTGCTGGGTGCTCAGTGCTCGGGGCGCTGGGTGCTCAGTGCTCGGGGTGATGGGTGCTCAGTACTCGGGGTGCTGGGTGTTCAGTACTCAGGGTGCTGGGTGCTCAGTACTCAGGGAGCTGGGTGCTCAGTGCTCAGGGTGCTGGGTGCTCAGTACTCTGGGTGTTGGGTGCTCAGTATTCATGGTGCTGGGCGCTCCGTGCTCGGGGTGCTGGGTGCTCAGTGCTCAGGGTGCTGGGTGCTCAGTGCTCAGGGTGCTGGGTGCTCAGTACTCAGGGTGCTGGGTGCTTAGTGCTCGAGGTGCTCGGTGCTCAGTACTCAAGGTGCTGGGTGCTCAGTGCTCAGGGTGCTGGGTGCTCAGTGCTCAGTGTGCTCAGTGCTCAGGGTGCTCAGTGCTCAGGGTGCTGGGTGCTCAGGGTGCTGGGTGCTCAGTGCTCAGGGTGCTGGGTGCTCAGTGCTCAGTGCTCAGGGTGCTGGGTGCTCAGTGCTCAGTGCTCAGGGTGCTCGGTGTTCAGTACTCAGGGTGCTCGGTGCTCAGTGCTCAGGGTGCTGGGTGCTCAGTACTCAGGGTGCTGGGTGCTCAGTGCTCGGTGTGCTGGGTGCTCAGTGCTCAGGGTGATCAGTGCTCAGTACTCAGGGTGCTGGGTGCTCAGTGCTCAGGGTGCTGGGTGCTCAGTCCTCAGGGTGCTCAGTACTCAGGGTGATCGGTGCTCAGTGCTCAGTACTCAGGGTGCTCAGTACTCAGGGTGCTGGGTGTTCAGTGCTCGGGGTGCTGGGTGCTCAGTACTCAGGGTGCTGGGTGCTCAGTGCTCAGGGTGCTCTGTGCTCAGTACTCAGGGTGCTGGGTGCTCAGTGCTCGGGGTGCTGCGTGCTCAGTGCTCAGGGTGCTGGGTGCTCAGTGCTCAGGGAGCTGGGTGCTCAGTGCTCAGTGCTCAGGGTGCTGGTTGCTCAGTACTCAGGGTGCTGGGTACTCAGTACTCAGGGTGCTGGCTGCTCAGTACTCAGGGTGCTGGGTGCTCAGTGCTCAGGGTGCTGGGTACTCAGTACTCAGGGTGCTGGCTGCTCAGTACTCAGGGTGCTGGCTGCTCAGTACTCAGGGTGCTGGGTGCTCAGTGCTCAGGGTGCTGGGTGCTCAGGACTCAGGGTGCTCAGTGCTCAGTACTCGGGGTGCTGGGTGCTCAGTACTCAGGGTGCTCAGTGCTCAGTACTCGGGGTGCTGGGTGCTCAGTGCTCAGTGTGCTCAGTGCTCAGTGCTCGGGGTGCTGGGTGCTCAGTGCTCGGGGCGCTGGGTGCTCAGTGCTCGGGGTGCTGGGTGCTCAGTACTCAGGGTGCTGTGTGCTCAGTGCTCAGTACTCAGCGTGCTGGGTGCTCAGTGCTCAGATTGTTGGGTGCTCATTACTCAGGGTGCTGGGTGCTCAGTGCTCAGTGCTCAGGGTGCTCAGTGCTCAGGGTGCTCAGTGCTCAGGGTGCTGGGTGCTCAGGGTGCTGGATGCTCAGTGCTCGGGGTGCTGGGTGCTCAGTGCTCAGTGCTCAGGGTGCTGGGTGCTCAGTGCTCAGTGCTCAGGGTGCTGGGTGTTCAGTGCTCAGGGTGCAGGGTGCTCAGTACTCAGGGTGCTGGGTGCTCAGTGCTCGGGGTGCTGGGTGCTCAGTGCTCAGGGTGATCAGTGCTCAGTACTCAGGGTGCTGGGTGCTCAGTGCTCAGGGTGCTGGGTGCTCAGTCCTCAGCGTGCTCAGTACTCAGGGTGCTCGGTGCTCAGTGCTCAGTCCTCAGGGTGCTCAGTACTCAGGGTGCTGGGTGCTCAGTGCTCGGGGTGCTGGGTGCTCAGTACTCAGGGTGCTGGGTTCTCAGTACTCGGGGTGCTGGGTGCTCAGTACTCAGGGTGCTGGGTGCTCAGTGCTCGGGGTGCTGGGTGCTCAGTGCTCAGGGTGATCGGTGCTCAGTGCTCAGTGTGCTGGGTGCTCAGTCCTCCGGGTGCTCAGTGCTCAGGGTGCTGGGTGCTCAGTGCTCGGGGTGCTCGGTGCTCAGTACTCAGGGTGCTGAGTGCTCAGTACTCAGGGTGCTGGGTGCTCAGTACTCAGGGTGCTGGGTTCTCAGTGCTCAGGGTGCTCTGTGCTCAGTACTCAGGGTGCTGGGTGCTCAGTGCTCGGGGTGCTGCGTGCTCAGTGCTCAGGGTGCTGGGTGCTCAGTGCTCAGGGTGCTGGGTGCTCAGTACTCAGGGTGCTGGGTGCTCAGTGCTCGGGGCGCTCGGTGCTCTGTACTCAAGGTGCTGGGTGCTCAGTGCTCAGGGTGCTGGGTACTCAGTCCTCGGGGTGCTCCGTGCTCAGTGATCAGGGTGCTGGGTGCTCAGTACTCAGGGTGCTCGGTGCTCAGTGCTCAGGGTGCTGGGTGCTCAGTACTCAGGGTGCTGGGTGCTCAGTGCTCGGGGTGCTGGGTGCTCAGTGCTCAGGGTGATCAGTGCTCAGTACTCAGGGTGCTGGGTGCTCAGTGCTCAGGGTGCTGGGTGCTCAGTCCTCAGCGTGCTCAGTTCTCAGGGTGCTCGGTGCTCAGTGCTCAGTACTCAGGGTGCTCAGTACTCAGGGTGCTGGGTGCTCAGTGCTCGGGGTGCTGGGTGCTCAGTACTCAGGGTGCTGGGTGCTCAGTACTCGGGGTGCTGGGTGCTCAGTACTCAGGGTGCTCGGTCCTCAGTGCTCGGGGTGCTGGGTGCTCAGTGCTCAGGGTGATCGGTGCTCAGTGCTCAGTGTGCTGGGTGCTCAGTCCTCCGGGTGCTCAGTGCTCAGGGTGCTGGGTGCTCAGTGCTCGGGGTGCTCGGTGCTCAGTACTCAGGGTGCTGAGTGCTCAGTACTCAGCGTGCTGGGTGCTCAGTACTCAGGGTGCTGGGTTCTCAGTGCTCAGGGTGCTCTGTGCTCAGTACTCAGGGTGCTGGGTGCTCAGTGCTCGGGGTGCTGCGTGCTCAGTGCTCAGGGTGCTGGGTGCTCAGTGCTCAGAGTGTTGGGTGCTCAGTACTCAGGGTGCTGGGTGCTCAGTGCTCAGTGCTCAGGGTGCTCAGTGCTCAGGGTGCTCAGTGCTCAGGGTCCTGGGTGCTCAGGGTGCTGGGTGCTCAGTGCTCGGGGTGCTGGGTGCTCAGTGCTCAGTGCTCAGGGTGCTGGGTGCTCAGTGCTCAGTGCTCAGGGTGCTGGGTGTTCAGTACTCAGGGTGCTCGGTGCTCAGTGCTCAGGGTGCAGGGTGCTCAGTACTCAGGGTGCTGGGTGCTCAGTGCTCGGGGTGCTGGGTGCTCAGTCCTCAGGGTGATCAGTGCTCAGTACTCAGGGTGCTGGGTGCTCAGTGCTCAGGGTGCTGGGTGCTCAGTCCTCAGCGTGCTCAGTTCTCAGGGTGCTCGGTGCTCAGTGCTCAGTACTCAGGGTGCTCAGTACTCAGGGTGCTGGGTGCTCAGTGCTCGGGGTGCTGGGTGCTCAGTACTCAGGGTGCTGGGTGCTCAGTACTCGGGGTGCTGGGTGCTCAGTACTCAGGGTGCTGGGTGCTCAGTGCTCGAGGTGCTGGGTGCTCAGTGCTCAGGGTGATCGGTGCTCAGTGCTCAGTGTGCTGGGTGCTCAGTCCTCCGGGTGCTCAGTGCTCAGGGTGCTGGGTGCTCAGTGCTCGGTGTGCTCGGTGCTCAGTACTCAGGGTGCTGAGTGCTCAGTACTCAGGGTTCTGGGTGCTCAGTACTCAGGGTGCTGGGTTCTCAGTGCTCAGGGTGCTCTGTGCTCAGTACTCAGGGTGCTGGGTGCTCAGTGCTCGGGGTGCTGCGTGCTCAGTGCTCAGGGTGCTGGGTGCTCAGTGCTCAGGGTGCTGGGTGCTCAGTACTCAGGGTGCTGGGTGCTCAGTGCTCGGGGCGCTCGGTGCTCTGTACTCAAGGTGCTGGGTGCTCAGTGCTCAGGGTGCTGGGTACTCAGTCCTAGGGGTGCTCCGTGCTCAGTGATCAGGGTGCTGGGTGCTCAGTACTCAGGGTGCTCGGTGCTCAGTGCTCAGGGTGCTGGGTGCTCAGTACTCAGGGTGCTGGGTGCTCAGTGCTCGGGGTGCTGGGTGCTCAGTGCTCAGGGTGATCAGTGCTCAGTACTCAGGGTGCTGGGTGCTCAGTGCTCAGGGTGCTGGGTGCTCAGTCCTCAGCGTGCTCAGTTCTCAGGGTGCTCGGTGCTCAGTGCTCAGTACTCAGGGTGCTCAGTACTCAGGGTGCTGGGTGCTCAGTGCTCGGGGTGCTGGGTGCTCAGTACTCAGGGTGCTGGGTGCTCAGTACTCGGGGTGCTGGGTGCTCAGTACTCAGGGTGCTCGGTGTTCAGTGCTCGGGGTGCTGGGTGCTCAGTGCTCAGGGTGATCGGTGCTCAGTGCTCAGTGTGCTGGGTGCTCAGTCCTCCGGGTGCTCAGTGCTCAGGGTGCTGGGTGCTCAGTGCTCGGGGTGCTCGGTGCTCAGTACTCAGGGTGCTGAGTGCTCAGTACTCAGCGTGCTGGGTGCTCAGTACTCAGGGTGCTGGGTTCTCAGTGCTCAGGGTGCTCTGTGCTCAGTACTCAGGGTGCTGGGTGCTCAGTGCTCGGGGTGCTGCGTGCTCAGTGCTCAGGGTGCTGGGTGCTCAGTGCTCAGGGTGCTGGGTGCTCAGTACTCAGGGTGCTGGGTGCTCAGTGCTCGGGGCGCTCGGTGCTCTGTACTCAAGGTGCTGGGTGCTCAGTGCTCAGGGTGCTGGGTACTCAGTCCTCGGGGTGCTCCGTGCTCAGTGATCAGGGTGCTGGGTGCTCAGTACTCAGGGTGCTCGGTGCTCAGTACTCAGGGTTCTCAGTGCTCAGTACTCAGGGTGCTGGGTGCTCAGTGCTCAGGGTGCTGGGTGCTCAGTACTCGGGGTGCTGGGTGCTCAGTGCTCAGGGTGCTCAGTACTCAGTACTCAGTGCTCAGGGTGCTCAGTGCTCAGTGCTCAGGGTGCTGGGTGTTCAGTACTCAGGGTGCTGGGTGCTCAGTACTCAGGGTGCTGGGTGCTCAGTGCTCAGGGTGCTGGGTGCTCAGTACTCTGGGTGTTGGGTGCTCAGTATTCATGGTGCTGGGTGCTCCGTGCTCGGGGTGCTGGGTGCTCAGTGCACAGGGTGCTGGGTGCTCAGTGCTCAGGGTGCTGGGTGCTCAGTACTCAGGGTGCTGGGTGCTTAGTGCTCGAGGTGCTCGGTGCTCAGTACTCAAGGTGCTGGTTGCTCAGTGCTCAGGGTGCTGGGTGCTCAGTGCTCAGTGTGCTCAGTGCTCAGTGCTCGGGGTGCTGGGTGCTCAGTGATCGGGGCGCTGGGTGCTCAGTGCTCGGGGTGCTGGGTGCTCAGTACTCAGGGTGCTGTGTGCTTAGTGCTCAGTACTCAGCGTGCTGGGTGCTCAGTGCTCAGAGTGTTGGGTGCTCAGTACTCAGGGTGCTGGGTGCTCAGAGCTCAGTGCTCAGGGTGCTCAGTGCTCAGGGTGCTCAGTGCTCAGGGTGCTGGGTGCTCAGGGTCCTGGGTGCTCAGTGCTCGGGGTGCTGGGTGCTCAGTGCTCAGTGCTCAGGGTGCTGGGTGCTCAGTGCTCAGTGCTCAGGGTGCTGGGTGTTCAGTACGCAGGGTGCTCGGTGCTCAGTGCTCAGCGTGCTGGGTGCTCAGTACTCAGGGTGCTCAGTGCTCAGTACTCGGGGTGCTGGGTGCTCAGTGCTCAGTGTGCTCAGTGCTCAGTGCTCGGGGTGCTGGGTGCTCAGTGCTCAGGGCTCTGGGTGCTCAGTGCTCGGGGTGCTGGGTGCTCAGTACTCAGGGTGCTGTGTGCTCAGTGCTCAGTACTCAGCGTGCTGGGTGCTCAGTGCTCAGAGTGTTGGGTGCTCAGTACTCAGGGTGCTGGGTGCTCAGTGCTCAGTGCTCAGGGTGCTCAGTGCTCAGGGTGCTCAGTGCTCAGGGTGCTGGGTGCTCAGTGCTCAGGGTGCTGGGTGCTCAGTGCTCAGGGTGCTGGGTGCTCAGTCCTCAGCGTGATCAGTTCTCAGGGTGCTCGGTGCTCAGTGCTCAGTACTCAGGGTGCTCAGTACTCAGGGTGCTGGGTGCTCAGTGCTCGCGGTGCTGAGTGCTCAGTACTCAGGGTGCTGGGTGCTCAGTACTCGGGGTGCTGGGTGCTCAGTACTCAGGGTGCTGGGTGCTCAGTGCTCGGGGTGCTGGGTGCTCAGTGCTCAGGGTGATCGGTGCTCAGTGCACAGTGTGCTGGGTGCTCAGTCCTCCGGGTGCTCAGTGCTCAGGGTGCTGGGTGCTCAGAGCTCGGGGTGCTCGAGGCTCAGTACTCAGGGTGCTGAGTGCTCAGTACTCAGGGTGCTGGGTGCTCAGTACTCAGGGTGCTGGGTTCTCAGTGCTCAGGGTGCTCTGTGCTCAGTACTCAGGGTGCTGGGTGCTCAGTGCTCGGGGTGCTGCGTGCTCAGTGCTCAGGGTGCTGGGTTCTCAGTGCTCAGGGTGCTCTGTGCTCAGTACTCAGGGTGCTGGGTGCTCAGTGCTCGGGGTGCTGCGTGCTCAGTACTCAGGGTGCTGGGTGCTCAGTGCTCGGGGCGCTCGGTGCTCTGTACTCAAGGTGCTGGGTGCTCAGTGCTCAGGGTGCTGGGTACTCAGTCCTCGGGGTGCTCCGTGCTCAGTGATCAGGGTGCTGGGTGCTCAGTACTCAGGGTGCTCGGTGCTCAGTGCTCAGGGTGCTGGGTGCTCAGTACTCAGGGTGCTGGGTGCTCAGTGCTCGGGGTGCTGGGTGCTCAGTGCTCAGGGTGATCAGTGCTCAGTACTCAGGGTGCTGGGTGCTCAGTGCTCAGGGTGCTGGGTGCTCAGTCCTCAGCGTGCTCAGTTCTCAGGGTGCTCGGTGCTCAGTGCTCAGTACTCAGGGTGCTCAGTACTCAGGGTGCTGGGTGCTCAGTGCTCGGGGTGCTGGGTGCTCAGTACTCAGGGTGCTGGGTGCTCAGTACTTGGGGTGCTGGGTGCTCAGTACTCAGGGTGCTCGGTGCTCAGTGCTCGGGGTGCTGGGTGCTCAGTGCTCAGGGTGATCGGTGCTCAGTGCTCAGTGTGCTGGGTGCTCAGTCCTCCGGGTGCTCAGTGCTCAGGGTGCTGGGTGCTCAGTGCTCGGGGTGCTCGGTGCTCAGTACTCAGGGTGCTGAGTGCTCAGTACTCAGCGTGCTGGGTGCTCAGTACTCAGGGTGCTGGGTTCTCAGTGCTCAGGGTGCTCTGTGCTCAGTACTCAGGGTGCTGGGTGCTCAGTGCTCGGGGTGCTGCGTGCTCAGTGCTCAGGGTGCTGGGTGCTCAGTGCTCAGAGTGTTGGGTGCTCAGTACTCAGGGTGCTGGGTGCTCAGTGCTCAGGGTGCTCAGTGCTCAGGGTGCTCAGTGCTCAGGGTCCTGGGTGCTCAGGGTGCTGGGTGCTCAGTGCTCGGGGTGCTGGGTGCTCAGTGCTCAGTGCTCAGGGTGCTGGGTGCTCAGTGCTCACTGCTCAGTGTGCTGGGTGTTCAGTACTCAGGGTGCTCGGTGCTCAGTGCTCAGGGTGCAGGGTGCTCAGTACTCAGGGTGCTGGGTGCTCTGTGCTCGGGGTGCTGGGTGCTCAGTCCTCAGGGTGATCAGTGCTCAGTACTCAGGGTGCTGGGTGCTCAGTGCTCAGGGTGCTGGGTGCTCAGTCCTCAGCGTGCTCAGTTCTCAGGGTGCTCGGTGCTCAGTGCTCAGTACTCAGGGTGCTCAGTACTCAGGGTGCTGGGTGCTCAGTGCTCGGGGTGCTGGGTGCTCAGTACTCAGGGTGCTGGGTGCTCAGTACTCGGGGTGCTGGGTGCTCAGTACTCAGGGTGCTGGGTGCTCAGTGCTCGGGGTGCTGCGTGCTCAGTGCTCAGGGTGATCGGTGCTCAGTGCTCAGTGTGCTGGGTGCTCAGTCCTCCGGTTGCTCAGTGCTCAGGGTGCTGGGTGCTCAGTGCTCGGGGTGCTCGGTGCTCAGTACTCAGGGTGCTGAGTGCTCAGTACTCAGCGTGCTGGGTGCTCAGTACTCAGGGTGCTGGGTTCTCAGTGCTCAGGGTGCTCTGTGCTCAGTACTCAGGGTGCTGGGTGCTCAGTGCTCGGGGTGCTGCGTGCTCAGTGCTCAGGGTGCTGGGTGCTCAGTGCTCAGGGTGCTGGGTGCTCAGTACTCAGGGTGCTGGGTGCTCAGTGCTCGGGGCGCTCGGTGCTCTGTACTCAAGGTGCTGGGTGCTCAGTGCTCAGGGTGCTGGGTACTCAGTCCTCGGGGTGCTCCGTGCTCAGTGATCAGGGTGCTGGGTGCTCAGTACTCAGGGTGCTTGGTGCTCAGTGCTCAGGGTGCTGGGTGCTCAGTACTCAGGGTGCTGGGTGCTCAGTGCTCGGGGTGCTGGGTGCTCAGTGCTCAGGGTGATCAGTGCTCATTACTCAGGGTGCTGGGTGCTCAGTGCTCAGGGTGCTGGGTGCTCAGTCCTCAGCGTGCTCAGTTCTCAGGGTGCTCGGTGCTCAGTGCTCAGTACTCAGGGTGCTCAGTACTCAGGGTGCTGGGTGCTCAGTGCTCGGGGTGCTGGGTGCTCAGTACTCAGGGTGCTGCGTGCTCAGTACTCGGGGTGCTGGGTGCTCAGTATTCAGGGTGCTCGGTGCTCAGTGCTCAGGGTGCTGGGTGCTCAGTGCTCAGGGTGATCGGTGCTCAGTGCTCAGTGTGCTGGGTGCTCAGTCCTCCGGGTGCTCAGTGCTCAGGGTGCTGGGTGCTCAGTGCTCGGGGTGCTCGGTGCTCAGTACTCAGGGTCCTAAGTGCTCAGTACTCAGCGTGCTGGGTGCTCAGTACTCAGGGTGCTGGGTTCTCAGTGCTCAGGGTGCTCTGTGCTCAGTACTCAGGGTGCTGGGTGCTCAGTGCTCGGGGTGCTGCGTGCTCAGTGCTCAGGGTGCTGGGTGCTCAGTGCTCAGTGTGCTGGGTGCTCAGTACTCAGGGTGCTGGGTGCTCAGTGCTCGGGGCGCTCGGTGCTCTGTACTCAAGGTGCTGAGTGCTCAGTGCTCAGGGTGCTGGGTACTCAGTCCTCGGGGTGCTCCGTGCTCAGTGATCAGGGTGCTGGGTGCTCAGTACTCAGGGTGCTCGGTGCTCAGTACTCAGGGTTCTCAGTGCTCAGTACTCAGGGTGCTGGGTGCTCAGTGCTCAGGGTGCTGGGTGCTCAGTACTCGGGGTGCTGGGTGCTCAGTGCTCAGGATGCTCAGTACTCAGTACTCAGTGCTCAGGGTGCTCAGTGCTCAGTGCTCAGGGTGCTGGGTGTTCAGTACTCAGGGTGCTGGGTGCTCAGTACTCAGGGTGCTGGGTGCTCAGTGCTCAGGGTGCTGGGTGCTCAGTACTCTGGGTGTTGGGTGCTCAGTATTCATGGTGCTGGGTGCTCCGTGCTCGGGGTGCTGGGTGCTCAGTGCTCAGGGTGCTGGGTGCTCAATGCTCAGGGTGCTGGGTGCTCAGTACTCAGGGTGCTGGGTGCTTAGTGCTCGAGGTGCTCGGTGCTCAGTACTCAAGGTGCTGGGTGCTCAGTGCTCAGGGTGCTGGGTGCTCAGTGCTCAGTGTGCTCAGTGCTCAGTGCTCGGGGTGCTGGGTGCTCAGTGCTCGGGGCGCTGGGTGCTCAGTGCTCGGGGTGCTGGGTGCTCAGTACTCAGGGTGCTGTGTGCTTAGTGCTCAGTACTCAGCGTGCTGGGTGCTCAGTGCTCAGAGTGTTGGGTGCTCAGTACTCAGGGTGCTGGGTGCTCAGTACTCAGGGTGCTGGGTTCTCAGTGCTCAGGGTGCTCTGTGCTCAGTACTCAGGGTGCTGGGTGCTCAGTGCTCGGGGTGCTGCGTGCTCAGTGCTCAGGGTGCTGGGTGCTC
This sequence comes from Microtus oregoni, assembly GCF_018167655.1. NCBI lineage: Eukaryota > Metazoa > Chordata > Mammalia > Rodentia > Cricetidae > Microtus > Microtus oregoni. Next base: position 50,842 of record NW_024544631.1, on the reverse strand, counting down.
AGTGCTCAGGGTGCTGGGTGCTCAGTACTCAGGGTGCTGGGTGCTCAGTGCTCGGGGCGCTCGGTGCTCTGTACTCAAGGTGCTGGGTGCTCAGTGCTCAGGGTGCTGGGTACTCAGTCCTCGGGGTGCTCCGTGCTCAGTGATCAGGGTGCTGGGTGCTCAGTACTCAGGGTGCTCGGTGCTCAGTGCTCAGGGTGCTGGGTGCTCAGTACTCAGGGTGCTGGGTGCTCAGTGCTCGGGGTGCTGGGTGCTCAGTGCTCAGGGTGATCAGTGCTCAGTACTCAGGGTGCTGGGTGCTCAGTGCTCAGGGTGCTGGGTGCTCAGTCCTCAGCGTGCTCAGTTCTCAGGGTGCTCGGTGCTCAGTGCTCAGTACTCAGGGTGCTCAGTACTCAGGGTGCTGGGTGCTCAGTGCTCGGGGTGCTGGGTGCTCAGTACTCAGGGTGCTGGGTGCTCAGTACTTGGGGTGCTGGGTGCTCAGTACTCAGGGTGCTCGGTGCTCAGTGCTCGGGGTGCTGGGTGCTCAGTGCTCAGGGTGATCGGTGCTCAGTGCTCAGTGTGCTGGGTGCTCAGTCCTCCGGGTGCTCAGTGCTCAGGGTGCTGGGTGCTCAGTGCTCGGGGTGCTCAGTGCTCAGGGTGCTGGGTGCTCAGTGCTCGGGGTGCTCGGTGCTCAGTACTCAGGGTGCTGAGTGCTCAGTACTCAGCGTGCTGGGTGCTCAGTACTCAGGGTGCTGGGTTCTCAGTGCTCAGGGTGCTCTGTGCTCAGTACTCAGGGTGCTGGGTGCTCAGTGCTCGGGGTGCTGCGTGCTCAGTGCTCAGGGTGCTGGGTGCTCAGTGCTCAGAGTGTTGGGTGCTCAGTACTCAGGGTGCTGGGTGCTCAGTGCTCAGTGCTCAGGGTGCTCAGTGCTCAGGGTGCTCAGTGCTCAGGGTCCTGGGTGCTCAGGGTGCTGGGTGCTCAGTGCTCGGGGTGCTGGGTGCTCAGTGCTCAGTGCTCAGGGTGCTGGGTGCTCAGTGCTCAGTGCTCAGGGTGCTGGGTGTTCAGTACTCAGGGTGCTCGGTGCTCAGTGCTCAGGGTGCAGGGTGCTCAGTACTCAGGGTGCTGGGTGCTCAGTGCTCGGGGTGCTGGGTGCTCAGTCCTCAGGGTGATCAGTGCTCAGTACTCAGGGTGCTGGGTGCTCAGTGCTCAGGGTGCTGGGTGCTCAGTCCTCAGCGTGCTCAGTTCTCAGGGTGCTCGGTGCTCAGTGCTCAGTACTCAGGGTGCTCAGTACTCAGGGTGCTGGGTGCTCAGTGCTCGGGGTGCTGGGTGCTCAGTACTCAGGGTGCTGGGTGCTCAGTACTCGGGGTGCTGGGTGCTCAGTACTCAGGGTGCTGGGTGCTCAGTGCTCGAGGTGCTGGGTGCTCAGTGCTCAGGGTGATCGGTGCTCAGTGCTCAGTGTGCTGGGTGCTCAGTCCTCCGGGTGCTCAGTGCTCAGGGTGCTGGGTGCTCAGTGCTCGGGGTGCTCGGTGCTCAGTACTCAGGGTGCTGAGTGCTCAGTACTCAGGGTTCTGGGTGCTCAGTACTCAGGGTGCTGGGTTCTCAGTGCTCAGGGTGCTCTGTGCTCAGTACTCAGGGTGCTGGGTGCTCAGTGCTCGGGGTGCTGCGTGCTCAGTGCTCAGGGTGCTGGGTGCTCAGTGCTCAGGGTGCTGGGTGCTCAGTACTCAGGGTGCTGGGTGCTCAGTGCTCGGGGCGCTCGGTGCTCTGTACTCAAGGTGCTGGGTGCTCAGTGCTCAGGGTGCTGGGTACTCAGTCCTAGGGGTGCTCCGTGCTCAGTGATCAGGGTGCTGGGTGCTCAGTACTCAGGGTGCTCGGTGCTCAGTGCTCAGGGTGCTGGGTGCTCAGTACTCAGGGTGCTGGGTGCTCAGTGCTCGGGGTGCTGGGTGCTCAGTGCTCAGGGTGATCAGTGCTCAGTACTCAGGGTGCTGGGTGCTCAGTGCTCAGGGTGCTGGGTGCTCAGTCCTCAGCGTGCTCAGTTCTCAGGGTGCTCGGTGCTCAGTGCTCAGTACTCAGGGTGCTCAGTACTCAGGGTGCTGGGTGCTCAGTGCTCGGGGTGCTGGGTGCTCAGTACTCAGGGTGCTGGGTGCTCAGTACTCGGGGTGCTGGGTGCTCAGTACTCAGGGTGCTCGGTGTTCAGTGCTCGGGGTGCTGGGTGCTCAGTGCTCAGGGTGATCGGTGCTCAGTGCTCAGTGTGCTGGGTGCTCAGTCCTCCGGGTGCTCAGTGCTCAGGGTGCTGGGTGCTCAGTGCTCGGGGTGCTCGGTGCTCAGTACTCAGGGTGCTGAGTGCTCAGTACTCAGCGTGCTGGGTGCTCAGTACTCAGGGTGCTGGGTTCTCAGTGCTCAGGGTGCTCTGTGCTCAGTACTCAGGGTGCTGGGTGCTCAGTGCTCGGGGTGCTGCGTGCTCAGTGCTCAGGGTGCTGGGTGCTCAGTGCTCAGGGTGCTGGGTGCTAAGTACTCAGGGTGCTGGGTGCTCAGTGCTCGGGGCGCTCGGTGCTCTGTACTCAAGGTGCTGGGTGCTCAGTGCTCAGGGTGCTGGGTACTCAGTCCTCGGGGTGCTCCGTGCTCAGTGATCAGGGTGCTGGGTGCTCAGTACTCAGGGTGCTCGGTGCTCAGTACTCAGGGTTCTCAGTGCTCAGTACTCAGGGTGCTGGGTGCTCAGTGCTCAGGGTGCTGGGTGCTCAGTACTCGGGGTGCTGGGTGCTCAGTGCTCAGGGTGCTCAGTACTCAGTACTCAGTGCTCAGGGTGCTCAGTGCTCAGTGCTCAGGGTGCTGGGTGTTCAGTACTCAGGGTGCTGGGTGCTCAGTACTCAGGGTGCTGGGTGCTCAGTGCTCAGGGTGCTGGGTGCTCAGTACTCTGGGTGTTGGGTGCTCAGTATTCATGGTGCTGGGTGCTCCGTGCTCGGGGTGCTGGGTGCTCAGTGCACAGGGTGCTGGGTGCTCAGTGCTCAGGGTGCTGGGTGCTCAGTACTCAGGGTGCTCGGGTGCTCAGTGCTTGGGGTGTTGGGTGCTCAGTACTCAGGGTGCTGGGTGCTTAGTGCTCGAGGTGCTCGGTGCTCAGTACTCAAGGTGCTGGTTGCTCAGTGCTCAGGGTGCTGGGTGCTCAGTGCTCAGTGTGCTCAGTGCTCAGTGCTCGGGGTGCTGGGTGCTCAGTGATCGGGGCGCTGGGTGCTCAGTGCTCGGGGTGCTGGGTGCTCAGTACTCAGGGTGCTGTGTGCTTAGTGCTCAGTACTCAGCGTGCTGGGTGCTCAGTGCTCAGAGTGTTGGGTGCTCAGTACTCAGGGTGCTGGGTGCTCAGAGCTCAGTGCTCAGGGTGCTCAGTGCTCAGGGTGCTCAGTGCTCAGGGTGCTGGGTGCTCAGGGTCCTGGGTGCTCAGTGCTCGGGGTGCTGGGTGCTCAGTGCTCAGTGCTCAGGGTGCTGGGTGCTCAGTGCTCAGTGCTCAGGGTGCTGGGTGTTCAGTACGCAGGGTGCTCGGTGCTCAGTGCTCAGCGTGCTGGGTGCTCAGTACTCAGGGTGCTCAGTGCTCAGTACTCGGGGTGCTGGGTGCTCAGTGCTCAGTGTGCTCAGTGCTCAGTGCTCGGGGTGCTGGGTGCTCAGTGCTCAGGGCTCTGGGTGCTCAGTGCTCGGGGTGCTGGGTGCTCAGTACTCAGGGTGCTGTGTGCTCAGTGCTCAGTACTCAGCGTGCTGGGTGCTCAGTGCTCAGAGTGTTGGGTGCTCAGTACTCAGGGTGCTGGGTGCTCAGTGCTCAGTGCTCAGGGTGCTCAGTGCTCAGGGTGCTCAGTGCTCAGGGTGCTGGGTGCTCAGTGCTCAGGGTGCTGGGTGCTCAGTGCTCAGGGTGCTGGGTGCTCAGTCCTCAGCGTGATCAGTTCTCAGGGTGCTCGGTGCTCAGTGCTCAGTACTCAGGGTGCTCAGTACTCAGGGTGCTGGGTGCTCAGTGCTCGCGGTGCTGAGTGCTCAGTACTCAGGGTGCTGGGTGCTCAGTACTCGGGGTGCTGGGTGCTCAGTACTCAGGGTGCTGGGTGCTCAGTGCTCGGGGTGCTGGGTGCTCAGTGCTCAGGGTGATCGGTGCTCAGTGCACAGTGTGCTGGGTGCTCAGTCCTCCGGGTGCTCAGTGCTCAGGGTGCTGGGTGCTCAGAGCTCGGGGTGCTCGAGGCTCAGTACTCAGGGTGCTGAGTGCTCAGTACTCAGGGTGCTGGGTGCTCAGTACTCAGGGTGCTGGGTTCTCAGTGCTCAGGGTGCTCTGTGCTCAGTACTCAGGGTGCTGGGTGCTCAGTGCTCGGGGTGCTGCGTGCTCAGTGCTCAGGGTGCTGGGTTCTCAGTGCTCAGGGTGCTCTGTGCTCAGTACTCAGGGTGCTGGGTGCTCAGTGCTCGGGGTGCTGCGTGCTCAGTACTCAGGGTGCTGGGTGCTCAGTGCTCGGGGCGCTCGGTGCTCTGTACTCAAGGTGCTGGGTGCTCAGTGCTCAGGGTGCTGGGTACTCAGTCCTCGGGGTGCTCCGTGCTCAGTGATCAGGGTGCTGGGTGCTCAGTACTCAGGGTGCTCGGTGCTCAGTGCTCAGGGTGCTGGGTGCTCAGTACTCAGGGTGCTGGGTGCTCAGTGCTCGGGGTGCTGGGTGCTCAGTGCTCAGGGTGATCAGTGCTCAGTACTCAGGGTGCTGGGTGCTCAGTGCTCAGGGTGCTGGGTGCTCAGTCCTCAGCGTGCTCAGTTCTCAGGGTGCTCGGTGCTCAGTGCTCAGTACTCAGGGTGCTCAGTACTCAGGGTGCTGGGTGCTCAGTGCTCGGGGTGCTGGGTGCTCAGTACTCAGGGTGCTGGGTGCTCAGTACTTGGGGTGCTGGGTGCTCAGTACTCAGGGTGCTCGGTGCTCAGTGCTCGGGGTGCTGGGTGCTCAGTGCTCAGGGTGATCGGTGCTCAGTGCTCAGTGTGCTGGGTGCTCAGTCCTCCGGGTGCTCAGTGCTCAGGGTGCTGGGTGCTCAGTGCTCGGGGTGCTCGGTGCTCAGTACTCAGGGTGCTGAGTGCTCAGTACTCAGCGTGCTGGGTGCTCAGTACTCAGGGTGCTGGGTTCTCAGTGCTCAGGGTGCTCTGTGCTCAGTACTCAGGGTGCTGGGTGCTCAGTGCTCGGGGTGCTGCGTGCTCAGTGCTCAGGGTGCTGGGTGCTCAGTGCTCAGAGTGTTGGGTGCTCAGTACTCAGGGTGCTGGGTGCTCAGTGCTCAGGGTGCTCAGTGCTCAGGGTGCTCAGTGCTCAGGGTCCTGGGTGCTCAGGGTGCTGGGTGCTCAGTGCTCGGGGTGCTGGGTGCTCAGTGCTCAGTGCTCAGGGTGCTGGGTGCTCAGTGCTCACTGCTCAGTGTGCTGGGTGTTCAGTACTCAGGGTGCTCGGTGCTCAGTGCTCAGGGTGCAGGGTGCTCAGTACTCAGGGTGCTGGGTGCTCTGTGCTCGGGGTGCTGGGTGCTCAGTCCTCAGGGTGATCAGTGCTCAGTACTCAGGGTGCTGGGTGCTCAGTGCTCAGGGTGCTGGGTGCTCAGTCCTCAGCGTGCTCAGTTCTCAGGGTGCTCGGTGCTCAGTGCTCAGTACTCAGGGTGCTCAGTACTCAGGGTGCTGGGTGCTCAGTGCTCGGGGTGCTGGGTGCTCAGTACTCAGGGTGCTGGGTGCTCAGTACTCGGGGTGCTGGGTGCTCAGTACTCAGGGTGCTGGGTGCTCAGTGCTCGGGGTGCTGCGTGCTCAGTGCTCAGGGTGATCGGTGCTCAGTGCTCAGTGTGCTGGGTGCTCAGTCCTCCGGTTGCTCAGTGCTCAGGGTGCTGGGTGCTCAGTGCTCGGGGTGCTCGGTGCTCAGTACTCAGGGTGCTGAGTGCTCAGTACTCAGCGTGCTGGGTGCTCAGTACTCAGGGTGCTGGGTTCTCAGTGCTCAGGGTGCTCTGTGCTCAGTACTCAGGGTGCTGGGTGCTCAGTGCTCGGGGTGCTGCGTGCTCAGTGCTCAGGGTGCTGGGTGCTCAGTGCTCAGGGTGCTGGGTGCTCAGTACTCAGGGTGCTGGGTGCTCAGTGCTCGGGGCGCTCGGTGCTCTGTACTCAAGGTGCTGGGTGCTCAGTGCTCAGGGTGCTGGGTACTCAGTCCTCGGGGTGCTCCGTGCTCAGTGATCAGGGTGCTGGGTGCTCAGTACTCAGGGTGCTTGGTGCTCAGTGCTCAGGGTGCTGGGTGCTCAGTACTCAGGGTGCTGGGTGCTCAGTGCTCGGGGTGCTGGGTGCTCAGTGCTCAGGGTGATCAGTGCTCATTACTCAGGGTGCTGGGTGCTCAGTGCTCAGGGTGCTGGGTGCTCAGTCCTCAGCGTGCTCAGTTCTCAGGGTGCTCGGTGCTCAGTGCTCAGTACTCAGGGTGCTCAGTACTCAGGGTGCTGGGTGCTCAGTGCTCGGGGTGCTGGGTGCTCAGTACTCAGGGTGCTGCGTGCTCAGTACTCGGGGTGCTGGGTGCTCAGTATTCAGGGTGCTCGGTGCTCAGTGCTCAGGGTGCTGGGTGCTCAGTGCTCAGGGTGATCGGTGCTCAGTGCTCAGTGTGCTGGGTGCTCAGTCCTCCGGGTGCTCAGTGCTCAGGGTGCTGGGTGCTCAGTGCTCGGGGTGCTCGGTGCTCAGTACTCAGGGTCCTAAGTGCTCAGTACTCAGCGTGCTGGGTGCTCAGTACTCAGGGTGCTGGGTTCTCAGTGCTCAGGGTGCTCTGTGCTCAGTACTCAGGGTGCTGGGTGCTCAGTGCTCGGGGTGCTGCGTGCTCAGTGCTCAGGGTGCTGGGTGCTCAGTGCTCAGTGTGCTGGGTGCTCAGTACTCAGGGTGCTGGGTGCTCAGTGCTCGGGGCGCTCGGTGCTCTGTACTCAAGGTGCTGGGTGCTCAGTGCTCAGGGTGCTGGGTACTCAGTCCTCGGGGTGCTCCGTGCTCAGTGATCAGGGTGCTGGGTGCTCAGTACTCAGGGTGCTCGGTGCTCAGTACTCAGGGTTCTCAGTGCTCAGTACTCAGGGTGCTGGGTGCTCAGTGCTCAGGGTGCTGGGTGCTCAGTACTCGGGGTGCTGGGTGCTCAGTGCTCAGGGTGCTCAGTACTCAGTACTCAGTGCTCAGGGTGCTCAGTGCTCAGTGCTCAGGGTGCTGGGTGTTCAGTACTCAGGGTGCTGGGTGCTCAGTACTCAGGGTGCTGGGTGCTCAGTGCTCAGGGTGCTGGGTGCTCAGTACTCTGGGTGTTGGGTGCTCAGTATTCATGGTGCTGGGTGCTCCGTGCTCGGGGTGCTGGGTGCTCAGTGCTCAGGGTGCTGGGTGCTCAATGCTCAGGGTGCTGGGTGCTCAGTACTCAGGGTGCTGGGTGCTTAGTGCTCGAGGTGCTCGGTGCTCAGTACTCAAGGTGCTGGGTGCTCAGTGCTCAGGGTGCTGGGTGCTCAGTGCTCAGTGTGCTCAATGCTCAGTGCTCGGGGTGCTGGGTGCTCAGTGCTCGGGGCGCTGGGTGCTCAGTGCTCGGGGTGCTGGGTGCTCAGTACTCAGGGTGCTGTGTGCTTAGTGCTCAGTACTCAGCGTGCTGGGTGCTCAGTGCTCAGAGTGTTGGGTGCTCAGTACTCAGGGTGCTGGGTGCTCAGTACTCAGGGTGCTGGGTTCTCAGTGCTCAGGGTGCTCTGTGCTCAGTACTCAGGGTGCTGGGTGCTCAGTGCTCGGGGTGCTGCGTGCTCAGTGCTCAGGGTGCTGGGTGCTCAGTGCTCAGGGTGCTGGGTGCTCAGTACTCAGGGTGCTGGGTGCTCAGTGCTCGGGGCGCTCGGTGCTCTGTACTCAAGGTGCTGGGTGCTCAGTGCTCAGGGTGCTGGGTACTCAGTCCTCGGGGTGCTCCGTGCTCAGTGATCAGGGTGCTGGGTGCTCAGTACTCAGGGTGCTCGGTGCTCAGTGCTCAGGGTGCTGGGTGCTCAGTACTCAGGGTGCTGGGTGCTCAGTGCTCGGGGTGCTGGGTGCTCAGTGCTCAGGGTGATCAGTGCTCAGTACTCAGGGTGCTGGGTGCTCAGTGCTCAGGGTGCTGGGTGCTCAGTCCTCAGCGTGCTCAGTTCTCAGGGTGCTCGGTGCTCAGTGCTCAGTACTCAGGGTGCTCAGTACTCAGGGTGCTGGGTGCTCAGTGCTCGGGGTGCTGGGTGCTCAGTACTCAGGGTGCTGGGTGCTCAGTACTTGGGGTGCTGGGTGCTCAGTACTCAGGGTGCTCGGTGCTCAGTGCTCGGGGTGCTGGGTGCTCAGTGCTCAGGGTGATCGGTGCTCAGTGCTCAGTGTGCTGGGTGCTCAGTCCTCCGGGTGCTCAGTGCTCAGGGTGCTGGGTGCTCAGTGCTCGGGGTGCTCAGTGCTCAGGGTGCTGGGTGCTCAGTGCTCGGGGTGCTCGGTGCTCAGTACTCAGGGTGCTGAGTGCTCAGTACTCAGCGTGCTGGGTGCTCAGTACTCAGGGTGCTGGGTTCTCAGTGCTCAGGGTGCTCTGTGCTCAGTACTCAGGGTGCTGGGTGCTCAGTGCTCGGGGTGCTGCGTGCTCAGTGCTCAGGGTGCTGGGTGCTCAGTGCTCAGAGTGTTGGGTGCTCAGTACTCAGGGTGCTGGGTGCTCAGTGCTCAGTGCTCAGGGTGCTCAGTGCTCAGGGTGCTCAGTGCTCAGGGTCCTGGGTGCTCAGGGTGCTGGGTGCTCAGTGCTCGGGGTGCTGGGTGCTCAGTGCTCAGTGCTCAGGGTGCTGGGTGCTCAGTGCTCAGTGCTCAGGGTGCTGGGTGTTCAGTACTCAGGGTGCTCGGTGCTCAGTGCTCAGGGTGCAGGGTGCTCAGTACTCAGGGTGCTGGGTGCTCAGTGCTCGGGGTGCTGGGTGCTCAGTCCTCAGGGTGATCAGTGCTCAGTACTCAGGGTGCTGGGTGCTCAGTGCTCAGGGTGCTGGGTGCTCAGTCCTCAGCGTGCTCAGTTCTCAGGGTGCTCGGTGCTCAGTGCTCAGTACTCAGGGTGCTCAGTACTCAGGGTGCTGGGTGCTCAGTGCTCGGGGTGCTGGGTGCTCAGTACTCAGGGTGCTGGGTGCTCAGTACTCGGGGTGCTGGGTGCTCAGTACTCAGGGTGCTGGGTGCTCAGTGCTCGAGGTGCTGGGTGCTCAGTGCTCAGGGTGATCGGTGCTCAGTGCTCAGTGTGCTGGGTGCTCAGTCCTCCGGGTGCTCAGTGCTCAGGGTGCTGGGTGCTCAGTGCTCGGGGTGCTCGGTGCTCAGTACTCAGGGTGCTGAGTGCTCAGTACTCAGGGTTCTGGGTGCTCAGTACTCAGGGTGCTGGGTTCTCAGTGCTCAGGGTGCTCTGTGCTCAGTACTCAGGGTGCTGGGTGCTCAGTGCTCGGGGTGCTGCGTGCTCAGTGCTCAGGGTGCTGGGTGCTCAGTGCTCAGGGTGCTGGGTGCTCAGTACTCAGGGTGCTGGGTGCTCAGTGCTCGGGGCGCTCGGTGCTCTGTACTCAAGGTGCTGGGTGCTCAGTGCTCAGGGTGCTGGGTACTCAGTCCTAGGGGTGCTCCGTGCTCAGTGATCAGGGTGCTGGGTGCTCAGTACTCAGGGTGCTCGGTGCTCAGTGCTCAGGGTGCTGGGTGCTCAGTACTCAGGGTGCTGGGTGCTCAGTGCTCGGGGTGCTGGGTGCTCAGTGCTCAGGGTGATCAGTGCTCAGTACTCAGGGTGCTGGGTGCTCAGTGCTCAGGGTGCTGGGTGCTCAGTCCTCAGCGTGCTCAGTTCTCAGGGTGCTCGGTGCTCAGTGCTCAGTACTCAGGGTGCTCAGTACTCAGGGTGCTGGGTGCTCAGTGCTCGGGGTGCTGGGTGCTCAGTACTCAGGGTGCTGGGTGCTCAGTACTCGGGGTGCTGGGTGCTCAGTACTCAGGGTGCTCGGTGTTCAGTGCTCGGGGTGCTGGGTGCTCAGTGCTCAGGGTGATCGGTGCTCAGTGCTCAGTGTGCTGGGTGCTCAGTCCTCCGGGTGCTCAGTGCTCAGGGTGCTGGGTGCTCAGTGCTCGGGGTGCTCGGTGCTCAGTACTCAGGGTGCTGAGTGCTCAGTACTCAGCGTGCTGGGTGCTCAGTACTCAGGGTGCTGGGTTCTCAGTGCTCAGGGTGCTCTGTGCTCAGTACTCAGGGTGCTGGGTGCTCAGTGCTCGGGGTGCTGCGTGCTCAGTGCTCAGGGTGCTGGGTGCTCAGTGCTCAGGGTGCTGGGTGCTAAGTACTCAGGGTGCTGGGTGCTCAGTGCTCGGGGCGCTCGGTGCTCTGTACTCAAGGTGCTGGGTGCTCAGTGCTCAGGGTGCTGGGTACTCAGTCCTCGGGGTGCTCCGTGCTCAGTGATCAGGGTGCTGGGTGCTCAGTACTCAGGGTGCTCGGTGCTCAGTACTCAGGGTTCTCAGTGCTCAGTACTCAGGGTGCTGGGTGCTCAGTGCTCAGGGTGCTGGGTGCTCAGTACTCGGGGTGCTGGGTGCTCAGTGCTCAGGGTGCTCAGTACTCAGTACTCAGTGCTCAGGGTGCTCAGTGCTCAGTGCTCAGGGTGCTGGGTGTTCAGTACTCAGGGTGCTGGGTGCTCAGTACTCAGGGTGCTGGGTGCTCAGTGCTCAGGGTGCTGGGTGCTCAGTACTCTGGGTGTTGGGTGCTCAGTATTCATGGTGCTGGGTGCTCCGTGCTCGGGGTGCTGGGTGCTCAGTGCACAGGGTGCTGGGTGCTCAGTGCTCAGGGTGCTGGGTGCTCAGTACTCAGGGTGCTCGGGTGCTCAGTGCTTGGGGTGTTGGGTGCTCAGTACTCAGGGTGCTGGGTGCTTAGTGCTCGAGGTGCTCGGTGCTCAGTACTCAAGGTGCTGGTTGCTCAGTGCTCAGGGTGCTGGGTGCTCAGTGCTCAGTGTGCTCAGTGCTCAGTGCTCGGGGTGCTGGGTGCTCAGTGATCGGGGCGCTGGGTGCTCAGTGCTCGGGGTGCTGGGTGCTCAGTACTCAGGGTGCTGTGTGCTTAGTGCTCAGTACTCAGCGTGCTGGGTGCTCAGTGCTCAGAGTGTTGGGTGCTCAGTACTCAGGGTGCTGGGTGCTCAGAGCTCAGTGCTCAGGGTGCTCAGTGCTCAGGGTGCTCAGTGCTCAGGGTGCTGGGTGCTCAGGGTCCTGGGTGCTCAGTGCTCGGGGTGCTGGGTGCTCAGTGCTCAGTGCTCAGGGTGCTGGGTGCTCAGTGCTCAGTGCTCAGGGTGCTGGGTGTTCAGTACGCAGGGTGCTCGGTGCTCAGTGCTCAGCGTGCTGGGTGCTCAGTACTCAGGGTGCTCAGTGCTCAGTACTCGGGGTGCTGGGTGCTCAGTGCTCAGTGTGCTCAGTGCTCAGTGCTCGGGGTGCTGGGTGCTCAGTGCTCAGGGCTCTGGGTGCTCAGTGCTCGGGGTGCTGGGTGCTCAGTACTCAGGGTGCTGTGTGCTCAGTGCTCAGTACTCAGCGTGCTGGGTGCTCAGTGCTCAGAGTGTTGGGTGCTCAGTACTCAGGGTGCTGGGTGCTCAGTGCTCAGTGCTCAGGGTGCTCAGTGCTCAGGGTGCTCAGTGCTCAGGGTGCTGGGTGCTCAGTGCTCAGGGTGCTGGGTGCTCAGTGCTCAGGGTGCTGGGTGCTCAGTCCTCAGCGTGATCAGTTCTCAGGGTGCTCGGTGCTCAGTGCTCAGTACTCAGGGTGCTCAGTACTCAGGGTGCTGGGTGCTCAGTGCTCGCGGTGCTGAGTGCTCAGTACTCAGGGTGCTGGGTGCTCAGTACTCGGGGTGCTGGGTGCTCAGTACTCAGGGTGCTGGGTGCTCAGTGCTCGGGGTGCTGGGTGCTCAGTACTCGGGGTGATCGGTGCTCAGTGCACAGTGTGCTGGGTGCTCAGTCCTCCGGGTGCTCAGTGCTCAGGGTGCTGGGTGCTCAGAGCTCGGGGTGCTCGAGGCTCAGTACTCAGGGTGCTGAGTGCTCAGTACTCAGGGTGCTGGGTGCTCAGTACTCAGGGTGCTGGGTTCTCAGTGCTCAGGGTGCTCTGTGCTCAGTACTCAGGGTGCTGGGTGCTCAGTGCTCGGGGTGCTGCGTGCTCAGTGCTCAGGGTGCTGGGTTCTCAGTGCTCAGGGTGCTCTGTGCTCAGTACTCAGGGTGCTGGGTGCTCAGTGCTCGGGGTGCTGCGTGCTCAGTACTCAGGGTGCTGGGTGCTCAGTGCTCGGGGCGCTCGGTGCTCTGTACTCAAGGTGCTGGGTGCTCAGTGCTCAGGGTGCTGGGTACTCAGTCCTCGGGGTGCTCCGTGCTCAGTGATCAGGGTGCTGGGTGCTCAGTACTCAGGGTGCTCGGTGCTCAGTGCTCAGGGTGCTGGGTGCTCAGTACTCAGGGTGCTGGGTGCTCAGTGCTCGGGGTGCTGGGTGCTCAGTGCTCAGGGTGATCAGTGCTCAGTACTCAGGGTGCTGGGTGCTCAGTGCTCAGGGTGCTGGGTGCTCAGTCCTCAGCGTGCTCAGTTCTCAGGGTGCTCGGTGCTCAGTGCTCAGTACTCAGGGTGCTCAGTACTCAGGGTGCTGGGTGCTCAGTGCTCGGGGTGCTGGGTGCTCAGTACTCAGGGTGCTGGGTGCTCAGTACTTGGGGTGCTGGGTGCTCAGTACTCAGGGTGCTCGGTGCTCAGTGCTCGGGGTGCTGGGTGCTCAGTGCTCAGGGTGATCGGTGCTCAGTGCTCAGTGTGCTGGGTGCTCAGTCCTCCGGGTGCTCAGTGCTCAGGGTGCTGGGTGCTCAGTGCTCGGGGTGCTCGGTGCTCAGTACTCAGGGTGCTGAGTGCTCAGTACTCAGCGTGCTGGGTGCTCAGTACTCAGGGTGCTGGGTTCTCAGTGCTCAGGGTGCTCTGTGCTCAGTACTCAGGGTGCTGGGTGCTCAGTGCTCGGGGTGCTGCGTGCTCAGTGCTCAGGGTGCTGGGTGCTCAGTGCTCAGAGTGTTGGGTGCTCAGTACTCAGGGTGCTGGGTGCTCAGTGCTCAGGGTGCTCAGTGCTCAGGGTGCTCAGTGCTCAGGGTCCTGGGTGCTCAGGGTGCTGGGTGCTCAGTGCTCGGGGTGCTGGGTGCTCAGTGCTCAGTGCTCAGGGTGCTGGGTGCTCAGTGCTCACTGCTCAGTGTGCTGGGTGTTCAGTACTCAGGGTGCTCGGTGCTCAGTGCTCAGGGTGCAGGGTGCTCAGTACTCAGGGTGCTGGGTGCTCTGTGCTCGGGGTGCTGGGTGCTCAGTCCTCAGGGTGATCAGTGCTCAGTACTCAGGGTGCTGGGTGCTCAGTGCTCAGGGTGCTGGGTGCTCAGTCCTCAGCGTGCTCAGTTCTCAGGGTGCTCGGTGCTCAGTGCTCAGTACTCAGGGTGCTCAGTACTCAGGGTGCTGGGTGCTCAGTGCTCGGGGTGCTGGGTGCTCAGTACTCAGGGTGCTGGGTGCTCAGTACTCGGGGTGCTGGGTGCTCAGTACTCAGGGTGCTGGGTGCTCAGTGCTCGGGGTGCTGGGTGCTCAGTGCTCAGGGTGATCGGTGCTCAGTGCTCAGTGTGCTGGGTGCTCAGTCCTCCGGGTGCTCAGTGCTCAGGGTGCTGGGTGCTCAGTGCTCGGGGTGCTCGGTGCTCAGTACTCAGGGTGCTGAGTGCTCAGTACTCAGCGTGCTGGGTGCTCAGTACTCAGGGTGCTGGGTTCTCAGTGCTCAGGGTGCTCTGTGCTCAGTACTCAGGGTGCTGGGTGCTCAGTGCTCGGGGTGCTGCGTGCTCAGTGCTCAGGGTGCTGGGTGCTCAGTGCTCAGGGTGCTGGGTGCTCAGTACTCAGGGTGCTGGGTGCTCAGTGCTCGGGGCGCTCGGTGCTCTGTACTCAAGGTGCTGGGTGCTCAGTGCTCAGGGTGCTGGGTACTCAGTCCTCGGGGTGCTCCGTGCTCAGTGATCAGGGTGCTGGGTGCTCAGTACTCAGGGTGCTTGGTGCTCAGTGCTCAGGGTGCTGGGTGCTCAGTACTCAGGGTGCTGGGTGCTCAGTGCTCGGGGTGCTGGGTGCTCAGTGCTCAGGGTGATCAGTGCTCATTACTCAGGGTGCTGGGTGCTCAGTGCTCAGGGTGCTGGGTGCTCAGTCCTCAGCGTGCTCAGTTCTCAGGGTGCTCGGTGCTCAGTGCTCAGTACTCAGGGTGCTCAGTACTCAGGGTGCTGGGTGCTCAGTGCTCGGGGTGCTGGGTGCTCAGTACTCAGGGTGCTGCGTGCTCAGTACTCGGGGTGCTGGGTGCTCAGTACTCAGGGTGCTCGGTGCTCAGTGCTCGGGGTGCTGGGTGCTCAGTGCTCAGGGTGATCGGTGCTCAGTGCTCAGTGTGCTGGGTGCTCAGTCCTCCGGGTGCTCAGTGCTCAGGGTGCTGGGTGCTCAGTGCTCGGGGTGCTCGGTGCTCAGTACTCAGGGTCCTAAGTGCTCAGTACTCAGCGTGCTGGGTGCTCAGTACTCAGGGTGCTGGGTTCTCAGTGCTCAGGGTGCTCTGTGCTCAGTACTCAGGGTGCTGGGTGCTCAGTGCTCGGGGTGCTGCGTGCTCAGTGCTCAGGGTGCTGGGTGCTCAGTGCTCAGTGTGCTGGGTGCTCAGTACTCAGGGTGCTGGGTGCTCAGTGCTCGGGGCGCTCGGTGCTCTGTACTCAAGGTGCTGGGTGCTCAGTGCTCAGGGTGCTGGGTACTCAGTCCTCGGGGTGCTCCGTGCTCAGTGATCAGGGTGCTGGGTGCTCAGTACTCAGGGTGCTCGGTGCTCAGTACTCAGGGTTCTCAGTGCTCAGTACTCAGGGTGCTGGGTGCTCAGTGCTCAGGGTGCTGGGTGCTCAGTACTCGGGGTGCTGGGTGCTCAGTGCTCAGGGTGCTCAGTACTCAGTACTCAGTGCTCAGGGTGCTCAGTGCTCAGTGCTCAGGGTGCTGGGTGTTCAGTACTCAGGGTGCTGGGTGCTCAGTACTCAGGGTGCTGGGTGCTCAGTGCTCAGGGTGCTGGGTGCTCAGTACTCTGGGTGTTGGGTGCTCAGTATTCATGGTGCTGGGTGCTCCGTGCTCGGGGTGCTGGGTGCTCAGTGCTCAGGGTGCTGGGTGCTCAATGCTCAGGGTGCTGGGTGCTCAGTACTCAGGGTGCTGGGTGCTTAGTGCTCGAGGTGCTCGGTGCTCAGTACTCAAGGTGCTGGGTGCTCAGTGCTCAGGGTGCTGGGTGCTCAGTGCTCAGTGTGCTCAGTGCTCAGTGCTCGGGGTGCTGGGTGCTCAGTGCTCGGGGCGCTGGGTGCTCAGTGCTCGGGGTGCTGGGTGCTCAGTACTCAGGGTGCTGTGTGCTTAGTGCTCAGTACTCAGCGTGCTGGGTGCTCAGTGCTCAGAGTGTTGGGTGCTCAGTACTCAGGGTGCTGGGTGCTCAGTACTCAGGGTGCTGGGTTCTCAGTGCTCAGGGTGCTCTGTGCTCAGTACTCAGGGTGCTGGGTGCTCAGTGCTCGGGGTGCTGCGTGCTCAGTGCTCAGGGTGCTGGGTGCTCAGTGCTCAGGGTGCTGGGTGCTCAGTACTCAGGGTGCTGGGTGCTCAGTGCTCGGGGCGCTCGGTGCTCTGTACTCAAGGTGCTGGGTGCTCAGTGCTCAGGGTGCTGGGTACTCAGTCCTCGGGGTGCTCCGTGCTCAGTGATCAGGGTGCTGGGTGCTCAGTACTCAGGGTGCTCGGTGATCAGTGCTCAAGGTGCTGGGTGCTCAGTACTCAGGGTGCTGGGTGCTCAGTGCTCGGGGTGCTGGGTGCTCAGTGCTCAGGGTGATCAGTGCTCAGTACTCAGGGTGCTGGGTGCTCAGTGCTCAGGGTGCTGGGTGCTCAGTCCTCAGCGTGCTCAGTTCTCAGGGTGCTCGGTGCTCAGTGCTCAGTACTCAGGGTGCTCAGTACTCAGGGTGCTGGGTGCTCAGTGCTCGGGGTGCTGGGTGCTCAGTACTCAGGGTGCTGGGTGCTCAGTACTTGGGGTGCTGGGTGCTCAGTACTCAGGGTGCTCGGTGCTCAGTGCTCGGGGTGCTGGGTGCTCAGTGCTCAGGGTGATCGGTGCTCAGTGCTCAGTGTGCTGGGTGCTCAGTCCTCCGGGTGCTCAGTGCTCAGGGTGCTGGGTGCTCAGTGCTCGGGGTGCTCGGTGCTCAGTACTCAGGGTGCTGAGTGCTCAGTACTCAGCGTGCTGGGTGCTCAGTACTCAGGGTGCTGGGTTCTCAGTGCTCAGGGTGCTCTGTGCTCAGTACTCAGGGTGCTGGGTGCTCAGTGCTCGGGGTGCTGCGTGCTCAGTGCTCAGGGTGCTGGGTGCTCAGTGCTCAGAGTGTTGGGTGCTCAGTACTCAGGGTGCTGGGTGCTCAGTGCTCAGGGTGCTCAGTGCTCAGGGTGCTCAGTGCTCAGGGTCCTGGGTGCTCAGGGTGCTGGGTGCTCAGTGCTCGGGGTGCTGGGTGCTCAGTGCTCAGTGCTCAGGGTGCTGGGTGCTCAGTGCTCAGTGCTCAGTGTGCTGGGTGTTCAGTACTCAGGGTGCTCGGTGCTCAGTGCTCAGGGTGCAGGGTGCTCAGTACTCAGGGTGCTGGGTGCTCTGTGCTCGGGGTGCTGGGTGCTCAGTCCACAGGGTGATCAGTGCTCAGTACTCAGGGTGCTGGGTGCTCAGTGCTCAGGGTGCTGGGTGCTCAGTCCTCAGCGTGCTCAGTTCTCAGGGTGCTCGGTGCTCAGTGCTCAGTACTCAGGGTGCTCAGTACTCAGGGTGCTGGGTGCTCAGTGCTCGGGGTGCTGGGTGCTCAGTACTCAGGGTGCTGGGTGCTCAGTACTCGGGGTGCTGGGTGCTCAGTACTCAGGGTGCTGGGTGCTCAGTGCTCAGGGTGATCGGTGCTCAGTGCTCAGTGTGCTGGGTGCTCAGTCCTCTGGGTGCTCAGTGCTCAGGGTGCTGGGTGCTCAGTGCTCGGGGTGCTCGGTGCTCAGTACTCAGGGTGCTGAGTGCTCAGTACTCAGCGTGCTGGGTGCTCAGTACTCAGGGTGCTGGGTTCTCAGTGCTCAGGGTGCTCTGTGCTCAGTACTCAGGGTGCTGGGTGCTCAGTGCTCGGGGTGCTGCGTGCTCAGTGCTCAGGGTGCTGGGTGCTCAGTGCTCAGGGTGCTGGGTGCTCAGTACTCAGGGTGCTGGGTGCTCAGTGCTCGGGGCGCTCGGTGCTCTGTACTCAAGGTGCTGGGTGCTCAGTGCTCAGGGTGCTGGGTACTCAGTCCTCGGGGTGCTCCGTGCTCAGTGATCAGGGTGCTGGGTGCTCAGTACTCAGGGTGCTTGGTGCTCAGTGCTCAGGGTGCTGGGTGCTCAGTACTCAGGGTGCTGGGTGCTCAGTGCTCGGGGTGCTGGGTGCTCAGTGCTCAGGGTGATCAGTGCTCATTACTCAGGGTGCTGGGTGCTCAGTGCTCAGGGTGCTGGGTGCTCAGTCCTCAGCGTGCTCAGTTCTCAGGGTGCTCGGTGCTCAGTGCTCAGTACTCAGGGTGCTCAGTACTCAGGGTGCTGGGTGCTCAGTGCTCGGGGTGCTGGGTGCTCAGTACTCAGGGTGCTGCGTGCTCAGTACTCGGGGTGCTGGGTGCTCAGTACTCAGGGTGCTCGGTGCTCAGTGCTCGGGGTGCTGGGTGCTCAGTGCTCAGGGTGATCGGTGCTCAGTGCTCAGTGTGCTGGGTGCTCAGTCCTCCGGGTGCTCAGTGCTCAGGGTGCTGGGTGCTCAGTGCTCGGGGTGCTCGGTGCTCAGTACTCAGGGTCCTGAGTGCTCAGTACTCAGCGTGCTGGGTGCTCAGTACTCAGGGTGCTGGGTTCTCAGTGCTCAGGGTGCTCTGTGCTCAGTACTCAGGGTGCTGGGTGCTCAGTGCTCGGGGTGCTGCGTGCTCAGTGCTCAGGGTGCTGGGTGCTCAGTGCTCAGGGTGCTGGGTGCTCAGTACTCAGGGTGCTGGGTGCTCAGTGCTCGGGGCGCTCGGTGCTCTGTACTCAAGGTGCTGGGTGCTCAGTGCTCAGGGTGCTGGGTACTCAGTCCTCGGGGTGCTCCGTGCTCAGTGATCAGGGTGCTGGGTGCTCAGTACTCAGGGTGCTCGGTGCTCAGTACTCAGGGTTCTCAGTGCTCAGTACTCAGGGTGCTGGGTGCTCAGTGCTCAGGGTGCTGGGTGCTCAGTACTCGGGGTGCTGGGTGCTCAGTGCTCAGGGTGCTCAGTACTCAGTACTCAGTGCTCAGGGTGCTCAGTGCTCAGTGCTCAGGGTGCTGGGTGTTCAGTACTCAGGGTGCTGGGTGCTCAGTACTCAGGGTGCTGGGTGCTCAGTGCTCAGGGTGCTGGGTGCTCAGTACTCTGGGTGTAGGGTGCTCAGTATTCATGGTGCTGGGTGCTCCGTGCTCGGGGTGCTGGGTGCTCAGTGCTCAGGGTGCTGGGTGCTCAATGCTCAGGGTGCTGGGTGCTCAGTACTCAGGGTGCTGGGTGCTTAGTGCTCGAGGTGCTCGGTGCTCAGTACTCAAGGTGCTGGGTGCTCAGTGCTCAGGGTGCTGGGTGCTCAGTGCTCAGTGTGCTCAGTGCTCAGTGCTCGGGGTGCTGGGTGCTCAGTGCTCGGGGCGCTGGGTGCTCAGTGCTCGGGGTGCTGGGTGCTCAGTACTCAGGGTGCTGTGTGCTTAGTGCTCAGTACTCAGCGTGCTGGGTGCTCAGTGCTCAGAGTGTTGGGTGCTCAGTACTCAGGGTGCTGGGTGCTCAGTGCTCAGTGCTCAGGGTGCTCAGTGCTCAGGGTGCTCAGTGCTCAGGGTGCTGGGTGCTCAGGGTCCTGGGTGCTCAGTGCTCGGGGTGCTGGGTGCTCAGTGCTCAGTGCTCAGGGTGCTGGGTGCTCAGTGCTCAGTGCTCAGGGTGCTGGGTGTTCAGTACGCAGGGTGCTCGGTGCTCAGTGCTCAGCGTGCTGGGTGCTCAGTACTCAGGGTGCTCAGTGCTCAGTACTCGGGGTGCTGGGTGCTCAGTGCTCAGTGTGCTCAGTGCTCAGTGCTCGGGGTGCTGGGTGCTCAGTGCTCAGGGCTCTGGGTGCTCAGTGCTCGGGGTGCTGGGTGCTCAGTACTCAGGGTGCTGTGTGCTCAGTGCTCAGTACTCAGCGTGCTGGGTGCTCTGTGCTCAGTGCTCAGGGTGCTGGGTGCTCAGTACTCAGGGTGCTGGGTGCTCAGTGCTCGGCGTGCTGGGTGCTCAGTGCTCAGGGTGATCAGTGCTCAGTACTCAGGGTGCTGCGTGCTCAGTGCTCAGGGTGCTGGGTGCTCAGTCCTCAGGGTGCTCAGTTCTCAGGGTGCTCGGTGCTCAGTGCTCAGTACTCAGGGTGCTCAGTACTCAGGGTGCTGGGTGCTCAGTGCTCGGGGTGCTGGGTGCTCAGTACTCAGGGTGCTGGGTGCTCAGTACTCGGGGTGCTGGGTGCTCAGTACTCAGGGTGCTGGGTGCTCAGTGCTCGGGGTGCTGGGTGCTCAGTGCTCAGGGTGATCGGTGCTCAGTGCTCAGGGTGCAGGGTGCTCAGTCCTCCGGGTGCTCAGTGCTCAGGGTGCTGGGTGCTCAGTGCTCGGGGTGCTCGGTGCTCAGTACTCAGGGTGCTGAGTGCTCAGTACTCAGGGTTCTGGGTGCTCAGTATTCAGGGTGCTGGGTGCTCAGTACTCAGGGTGCTGGGTGCTCAGTGTTCAGGGTGCTGGGTGCTCAGTGCTCAGGGTGCTGGGTGCTCAGTGCTCGGGGTGCTGGGTGCTCAGGGCTGTGGTTCTGGGTGCTCAGTGCTCAGTGCTCAGGGTGCTGGGTGCTCAGTGCTCAGGGTGCTGGTTGCTCAGTACTCAGGGTGCTGGGTGCTCAGTACTCAGGGTGCTGGGTTCTCAGTGCTCAGGGTGCTCTGTGCTCAGTACTCAGGGTGCTGGGTGCTCAGTGCTCGGGGTGCTGCGTGCTCAGTGCTCAGGCTGCTGGGTGCTCAGTGCTCAGGGTGCTGGGTGCTCAGTACTCAGGGTGCTCAGTGCTCAGTGCTCGTGGCGCTCGGTGCTCTGTACTCAAGGTGCTGGGTGCTCAGTGCTCAGGGTGCTGGGTACTCAGTCCTCGGGGTGCTCCATGCTCAGTGATCAGGGTGCTGGGTGGTCAGTACTCAGGGTGCTCGGTGCTCAGTACTCAGGGTTCTCAGTGCTCAGTACTCAGGGTGCTGGGTGCTCAGTGCTCAGGGTGCTGGGTGCCCAGTACTCAGGGTGCTGGGTGCTCAGGACTCAGGGTGCTGGCTGCTCAGTGCTCGGGGTGCTGTGTGCTCAGTGCTCGGGGTGCTGGGTGCTCAGTGCTCAGTACTCAGTGTGCTGGGTACTCAGTGCTCAGGGTGCTTGGTACTCAGTACTCAGGGTGCTGGGTGCTCAGTGCTAGGGGTGCTGGGTGCTCAGTGCTCAGTACTCAGGGTGCTGGGTGCTCAGTGCTCGG
Source organism: Microtus oregoni (assembly GCF_018167655.1). Taxonomy (NCBI): domain Eukaryota; kingdom Metazoa; phylum Chordata; class Mammalia; order Rodentia; family Cricetidae; genus Microtus; species Microtus oregoni. The sequence goes on along the minus strand of NW_024544631.1, from coordinate 30,452 downwards.
GGTTCTGTGTGCTCAGTGCTCAGTACTCAGTGTGCTGGGTACTCAGTGCTCAGGGTGCTTGGTACTCAGTGCTCGGGGTGCTGGGTGCTCAGTGCTCAGGGTGCTGGGTGCTCAGTGCTCGGGGTGCTGGGTGCTCAGTCCTCAGGTTGCTGGGTGCTCAGTGCTCAGGGTGCTCCGTGCTCAGTGCTCACCGTGCTGGGTGCTCAGTACTCAGGGGGGTGGGTGCTCAGTGCTCGCCGTGCTGGGTGCTCAGTACTCAGGGTGCTGGGTGCTCAGTGCTCAGGGTGCTGGGTGCTCAGTGCTCAGGGTGCTCGGTGCTTAGTACTCAGGGTGCTCGGTGCTCGGGGTGCTGGGTGCTCAGTGCTCGGGGTGCTGGGTGCTCAGTGCTCGGGGTGCTGGGTGCTCAGTGCTCGGGGTGCTGGGTGCTCAGTGCTCGGGGTGCTGGGTGCTCAGTCCTCGGGGTGCTGGGTGCTCAGTACTCGGGGTGCTCGGTGCTCAGTACTCAGGGTGCTGGGTGCTCAGTGCTCAGGGTGCTGGGAGCTCAGTACTCAGGGTGCTGGGTTCTCGGTGCTCAGTACGCTGGGTGCTCAGTACTCAGGGTGCTGGCTGCTCAGTACTCAGGGTGCTGGGTGCTCAGTGCTCAGGGTGCTGGGTGCTCAGTGCTCGGTGTGCTTGCGGCTCGGTGCTCACGTTGCTGGGTGATCAGTACTCGGGGTGCTTGGTGCTCAGTACTCAGGGTGCTGGGTGCTCATTGCTCGGGGTGCTGGGTGCTCAGTGCTCGGGGTGCTGGGTGCTCAGTGCTCGGGGTTCTGGGTGCTCAGTGCTCGGGGCGCTGGGTGCTCAGTACTCGGGGCGCTGGGTGCTCAGTGCTCGGGGTGCTGGGTGCTCAGTGCTCGGGGTGCTCGGTGCTCAGTACTCAGGGTGCTGGGTGCTCAGTGCTCGGGGTGCTCGGTGCTCAGTACTCAGGGTGCAGGGTGCTCATTGCTCAGTGTGCTGGGTGCTCTGTACTCAGGGGGCTGGGTGCTCATTGCTCAGTACGCTGGGTGCTCAGTACTCAGGGTGCTGGGTGCGCAGTGCTCGGGGTGCTGGGTGCTCAGTGCTCAGGGTGCTGGGTACTCAGTTCTCAGGGTGCTGGGTGCTCAGTGCTCGGGGTGCTCTGTGCTCAGTGCTCAGTACTCAGGGTGCTGGGTGCTCAGTGCTCGGGGTGCTGGGTGCTCAGTGTTCAGTACTCAGGGTGCTGGGTGCTCAGTGCTCAGGGTGCTGGGCGCTCAGTGCTCAGGGTGCTGGGTGCTCAGTGCTCAGGGTGCTGCCTACTCAGTGCTCGGGGTGCTGGGTGCTCAGTACTCAGGGTGCTGGGTGCTCAGTACTCAGGGTGCTGGGTGCTCAGTGCTCGGTGTGCTGGGTGCTCAGTGCTCGGGGTGCTCGGTGCTCAGTACTCAGGGTGCTGGGTGCTCAGTGCTCGGGGTGCTCAGTACTCAGGGTGCTGTGTGTTCAGTGCTCAGGGTGCTGGGTGCTCAGTACTCAGGGTGCTTGGTGCTCAGTACTCAGGGTGCTGGGTGCTCAGTGCTCGGGGTGCTCGGTGCTCAGTACGTTGGGTGCTCACTACTCAGGGTGCTGGGTGCTCAGTGCTCAGGGTGCTGGGTGCTCAGTGCTCAGGGTGCTGGGTGCTCAGTACTCAGGGTGCTTGGTGCTCAGTACTCAGGGTGCTGGGTGCTCAGTGCTCGGGGTGCTCGGTGCTCAGTACGTTGGGTGCTCACTACTCAGGGTGCTGGGTGCTCAGTGCTCGGGGTGCTGGGTGCTCAGTGCTCAGGGTGCTGGGTGCTCAGTACTCAGGGTGCTGGGTGCTCAGTACTCGGGGTGCTGGGTGCTCAGTACTCAAGGTGCTGGGTGCTCAGTACTCAGGGTGCTGGGTGCTCAGTACTCGGGTGCTGGGTGCTCAGTGCTCAGGGTGCTGGGTGCTCAGTGCTCGGGGTGCTGGGTGCTCAGTGCTCAGTACTCAGGGTGCTGGGTGCTCAGTGCTCCTCGTGCTGGGTGCTCAGTGCTCAGTACTCAGGGTGCTGGGTGCTCAGTGCTCAGGGTGCTGGGTGCTCAGTGCTCGGGGTGCTGGGTGCTCAGTGCTCGTGGTGCTGGGTGCTCAGTGCTCGGGGTGCTCGGTGCTCAGTACTCCGGGTGCTGGGTGCTCAGTGCTCGGGGTGCTCGGTGCTCAGTACTCAGTGCTCAGGGTGCTCAGTGCTCAGTGCTCAGGGTGCTGGGTGTTCAGTACTCAGGGTGCTGCGTGCTCAGTACTGGGGGTGCTGGGTGCTCAGTATTCAGGGTGCTGGGTGCTCAGTACTCAGGGTGCTGGGTGCTCAGTACTCGGGTGATGGGTACTCAGTGCTCAGGGTGCTGGGTGCTCAGTGCTCGGGGTGCTGGGTGCTCAGTGCTCAGTACTCAGGGTGCTGGGTGCTCAGTGCTCGGGGTGCTGGGTGCTCAGTGCTCAGTACTGAGGGTGCTGTGTGCTCAGTGCTCAGGGTGCTGGGTGCTCAGTGCTCAGGGTGCTGGGTACTCAGTGCTCAGGGTGCTGGGTGCTCAGTACTCAGGGTGCTGGGTGCTCAGTACTCAGGGTGCTGGGTGCTCTGTGCTCGGGGTGCTGGGTGCTCAGTGCTCGGGGTGCTCGGTGCTCAGTACTCAGGGTGCTGGGTGCTCAGTGCTCGAGGTGCTCAGAACTCAGGGTGCTGTGTGTTCAGTGCTCAGGGTGCTGGGTGCTCAGTACTCAGGGTGCTCTGTGCTTAGTACACAGGGTGCTGGGTGCTCAGTATTCCGGGTGCTGGGTGCTCAGTGCTCGGGGTGCTCGGTGCTCAGTGCTCAAGGTGCTGGGTGCTCAGTACTCAGGGTGCTCATTGCTCAGGGTGCTGGGTGCTCAGTACTCAGGGTGCTGGGTGCTCAGTGATCAGGGTGCTCGGTGCTCAGTACGTTGGGTGCTCAGTACTTAGCGTGCTGGGTGCTCAGTACTCGTGGTGCTGGGTGCTCATTAATCAGGGTGCTGGGTGCTCAGTACTCAGGGTGCTCAGTGCTTGGGGTGCTGGGTGCTCAGTACTCAGGGTGCTGGGTGCTCAGTGCTCAGGGTGCTGGGTGCTCAGTGCTCAGGGTGCTCGGTGCTTAGTACTCAGGGTGCTCGGTGCTCGGGGTGCTGGGTGCTCAGTGCTCGGGGTGCTGGGTGCTCTGTGCTCGGGGTGCTGGGTGCTCAGTGCTCGGGGTGCTGGGTGCTCAGTGCTCGGGGTGCTGGGTGCTCAGTGCTCGGGGTGCTGGGTGCTCAGTACTCGGGGTGCTCGGTGCTCAGTACTCAGGGTGCTGGGTGCTCAGTGCTCAGGGTGCTGGGAGCTCAGTAATCAGGGTGCTGGGTTCTCGGTGCTCAGTACGCTGGGTGCTCAGTACTCAGGGTGCTGGCTGCTCAGTACTCAGGGTGCTCGGTGCTCAGTTCTCAGGGTGCTCAGTGCTTGGGGTGTTGGGTGCTCAGTACTCAGGGTGCTGGGTGCTCAGTGCTCAGGGTGCTGGGTGCTCAGTACTCAGGGTGCTGTTTGCTCAGTACTCAGGGTGCTGGGTGCTCAGTGCTCGGGGTGCTGGGTGCTCAGTGCTCGGGGTGCTGGGTGCTCAATGCTCGGGGTGCTGGCTGCTCAGTGCTCAGGGTGCTTGGTGCTCAGTGCTCAGGGTGCTGGGTGCTCAGTGCTCGGTGTGCTGGGTGCTCAGTGCTCGGGGTGCTGGGTGCTCAGTGCTCGGGGTGCTCGGTGCTCAGTGCTCGGTGTGCTTGATGCTCAGTACTCGGGGTGCTCAGTGCTCAGTACTCAGGGTGCTGGGTGCTCAGTGCTCAGGGTGCTGGGTGCTCAGTGCTCGGTGTGCTTGCGGCTCGGTGCTCACGTTGCTGGGTGCTCAGTACTCGGGGTGCTTGGTGCTCAGTACTCAGGGTGCTGGGTGCTCATTGCTCGGGGTGCTGGGTGCTCAGTGCTCGGGGTGCTGGGTGCTCAGTGCTCGGGGTACTGGGTGCTCAGTGCTCGGGGCGCTGGGTGCTCAGTACTCGGGGCGCTGGGTGCTCAGTGCTCGGGGTGCTGGGTGCTCAGTGCTCGGGGTGCTCGGTGCTCAGTACTCAGGGTGCTGGGTGCTCAGTGCTCGGGGTGCTCGGTGCTCAGTACTCAGGGTGCTGGGTGCTCATTGCTCAGTGTGCTGGGTGCTCTGTACTCAGGGGGCTGGGTGCTCATTGCTCAGTACGCTGGGTGCTCAGTACTCAGGGTGCTGGGTGCGCAGTGCTCGGGGTGCTGGGTGCTCAGTGCTCAGGGTGCTGGGTACTCAGTTCTCAGGGTGCTGGGTGCTCAGTGCTCGGGGTGCTCTGTGCTCAGTGCTCAGTACTCAGGGTGCTGGGTGCTCAGTGCTCGGGGTGCTGGGTGCTCAGTGTTCAGTACTCAGGGTGCTGGGTGCTCAGTGCTCAGGGTGCTGGGCGCTCAGTGCTCAGGGTGCTGGGTGCTCAGTGCTCAGGGTGCTGCCTACTCAGTGCTCGGGGTGCTGGGTGCTCAGTACTCAGGGTGCTGGGTGCTCAGTACTCAGGGTGCTGGGTGCTCAGTGCTCGGTGTGCTGAGTGCTCAGTGCTCGGGGTGCTCGGTGCTCAGTACTCAGGGTGCTGGGTGCTCAGTGCTCGGGGTGCTCAGTACTCAGGGTGCTGTGTGTTCAGTGCTCAGGGTGCTGGGTGCTCAGTACTCAGGGTGCTTGGTGCTCAGTACTCAGGGTGCTGGGTGCTCAGTGCTCGGGGTGCTCGGTGCTCAGTACGTTGGGTGCTCACTACTCAGGGTGCTGGGTGCTCAGTGCTCAGGGTGCTGGGTGCTCAGTGCTCAGGGAGCTGGGTGCTCAGTGCTCAGGGTGCTGGGTGCTCAGTGCTCGGGGTGCTGGGTGCTCAGTGCTCAGGGTGCTGGGTGCTCAGTACTCAAGGTGCTGGGTGCTCAGTACTCGGGGTGCTGGGTGCTCAGTACTCAAGGTGCTGGGTGCTCAGTACTCAGGGTGCTGGGTGCTCAGTACTCGGGTGCTGGGTGCTCAGTGCTCAGGGTGCTGGGTGCTCAGTGCTCGGGGCGCTGGGTGCTCAGTGCTCAGTACTCAGGGTGCTGGGTGCTCAGTGCTCCGGGTGCTGGGTGCTCAGTGCTCAGTACTCAGGGTGCTGGGTGCTCAGTGCTCAGGGTGCTGGGTGCTCAGTGCTCGGGGTGCTGGGTGCTCAGTGCTCGTGGTGCTGGGTGCTCAGTGCTCGGGGTGCTCGGTGCTCAGTACTCCGGGTGCTGGGTGCTCAGTGCTCGGGGTGCTCGGTGCTCAGTACTCAGTGCTCAGGGTGCTCAGTGCTCAGTGCTCAGGGTGCTGGGTGTTCAGTACTCAGGGTGCTGGGTGCTCAGTACTGGGGGTGCTGGGTGCTCAGTACTCAGGGTGCTGGGTGCTCAGTACTCAGGGTGCTGGGTGCTCAGTACTCGGGTGATGGGTACTCAGTGCTCAGGGTGCTGGGTGCTCAGTGCTCGGGGTGCTGGGTGCTCAGTGCTCAGTACTCAGGGTGCTGGGTGCTCAGTGCTCGGGGTGCTGGGTGCTCAGTGCTCAGTACTGAGGGTGCTGTGTGCTCAGTGCTCAGGGTGCTGGGTGCTCAGTGCTCAGGGTGCTGGGTGCTCAGTGCTCGGGGTGCTGGGTGCTCATTCTCGGGGTGCTGGGTGCTCAGTGCTCAGTACTGAGGGTGCTGTGTGCTCAGTGCTCAGGGTGCTGGGTGCTCATTCTCGGGGTGCTGGGTGCTCAGTGCTCGGGGTGCTGGGTGCTCATTCTCGGGGTGCTGGGTGCTCAGTGCTCCGGGTGCTGGGTGCTCAGTGCTCGGGGTGCTGGGTGCTCAGTACTCAGGGTGCTGGGTGCTCAGTGCTCAGGGTGCTGGGTACTCAGTGCTCAGGGTGCTCGGTGCTCAGTACTCGGTGTGCTGGGTGCTCATTCTCGGGGTGCTGGGTGCTCAGTGCTCGGGGTGCTGGGTGCTCAGTACTCAGGGTGCTCAGTGCTCAGTGCTCAGGGTGCTGGGTGCTCAGTACTCAGGGTGCTGGGTGCTCAATGCTCAGGGTGCTGGGTGCTCAGTACTCAGGGTGCTGGGAGCTCAGTGCTCAGGGTGATCTGTGCTCAGTACTCAGGGTGCTCAGTACTCAGGGTGCTGGGTGCTCAGTGCTCAGGGTGCTGGGTGCTCAGTGCTCGCGGTGCTGGGTGCTCAGTGCTCGGGGTGCTCGGTGCTCAGTGCTCGGGGTGCTGGGTGCTCAGTGCTCGGGGTGCTGGGTGCTCAGTGCTCGGGGTGCTGGGTACTCAGTGCTCGCGGTGCTCGGTGCTCAGAGCTCAGGGTGCTCGGTGCTCAGTACGTTGTGTGCTCAGTACTCAGGGTGCTGGGTGCTCAGTGCTCAGGGTGCTGGGTGGTCAGTGCTCAGGGTGCTGGGTGCTCAGTGCTCAGGGTGCTGGGTGCTCAGTGCTCAGGGTGCTGGGTGCTCAGTGCTCAGTGTGCTGGGTGTCGGGGTGCTGGGTGCTCAGTACTCAGGGTGCTGGCTGCTCAGTACTCATGGTGCTGGGTGCTCAGTGCTCGGGTTGCTGGGTGCTCAGTGCTCGGTGTGCTGGGTGCTCAGTGCTCGGGGTGCTGTGTGTTCAGTGCTCAGGGTGCTGGGTGCTCAGTACTCAGGGTGCTGGGTGCTCAGTACTCAGGGTTCTCATTGCTCTGGGTGCTGGGTGCTCAGTACTCAGGGTGCTGGGTGCTCAGTACTCAGGGTGCTGGGTGCTCAGTACTCAGGGTGCTCGGTGCTCAGGGTGCTGGGTGCTCAGTGCTCGGGGTGCTCGGTGCTCAGTACTCAGGGTGCTGGGTGCTCAGTGCTCAGGGTGCTGGTTGCTCAGTGCTCAGGGTGCTGGGTGCTCAGTGCTCAGGGTGCTGGGTGCTCAGTACTCAGGGTGCTCGGTGCTCGGGGTGCTGGGTGCTCAGTGCTCGGGGTGCTCGGTGCTCAGTACTCGGTGTGCTCAGTGCTCAGTACTCAGGGTGCTGGGTGCTCAGTGCTCAGGGTGCTGGGTGCTCAGTACTCAGGGTGCTGGGTGCTGGGTGCTCAGTACGCTGGGTGCTCAGTACTCAGGTTGCTGGGTGCTCAGTACTCAGGGTGCTCGGTGCTCAGTACTCAGGGTGCTGGGTGCTCAGTGCTCGGGGTGCTTGGTGCTCAGTACTCAGGGTGCTGGGTGCTCAGTACTCAGGGTGCTCAGTGCTCAGTAATCAGCGTGCTGGGTGCTCAGTGCTCAGGGTGCTCGGTGCTCAGTACTCAGGGTGCTGAGTGCTTAGTACTCAGGGTGCTCGGTCCTCAGTGCTCAGGGTGCTGGGTGCTCAGTACTCAGGGTGCAGGGTGCTCAGTGCTCAGGGTGCTCAGTGCTCAGTACTCAGTGTGTTCGGTGCTCAGTGCTCAGGGTGCTCAGTGCTCAGTACTCAGTTTGCTCAGTGCTCAGTGCTCTGGGTGCTGGGTGCTCAGTGCTCGGGGTGCTGGGTGCTCAGTGCTCAGGGTGCTGGGTGCTCAGTACTCAGGGTGCTCAGTGCTCAGGGTGCTGGGTGCTCAGTGCTCGGGGTGCTGGGTACTCAGTGCTCAGTACACAGGGAGCTGGGTGATCAGTGCTCGGGGTGCTGGGTCCTCAGTGCTCAGTACTCAGGGTGCTGGGTGCTCAGTGCTCGGGGTGCTGGATGCTCAGTACTCAGGGTGCTGGGTGCTCAGTGCTCAGGGTGCTGGGTGCTCAGTACTCAGCGTGCTGGGTGCTCAGTGCTCAGGGTGCTGGGTGCTCAGTACTCAGGGTGCTGGGTGCTTAGTACTCAGGGTGCTCGGTCCTCACCCTGAGTACTGAGCACCCAGCACTGAGCACCCAGCACCCTGAGTACTGAGCACCCAGCACCCTGAGAACTGAGCACCGAGCACCCCGAGCACTGAGCACCCAGCACCCTGAGTACTGAGCACCCAGCACCCTGAGTACTGAGCACTGAGCACCCTGAGCACTGAGCACCCAGCACCCTGATCACTGAGCACCCAGCATCCTGAGCACTGAGTACAGAGTACCCAGCACCCTGAGCACTGAGCACCCAGTACCCTGAGCACTGAGCACCCAGCACCCTGAGTACTGAGCACCCAGCACCCCAAACAATGAGCACCGAGCACCCTGAGATCTGAGCACCGAGCACCCTGAGCACTTAGCACCCAGCACAATGAGTACTGAGCATCAAGCACCCTGAGCACTGAGCACCCAGCACCCTGAGCACTGAGCACACAGCACCCTGAGCCCTGAGCACCCAGCACCCTGAGCACTGAGCACCCAGCACCCTGAGATCTGAGCACCGAGCACCCTGAGCACTGAGCACCCAGCACAATGAGTACTGAGCATCAAGCACCCTGAGCACTGAGCACCCAGCACCCTGAGCCCTGAGCACCCAGCACCCCGAGCACTGATCACCCAGCACCCTGAGTACTGAGCACCCAGCACACCGAGCACTGAGCACCCAGCACCCTGAGTACTGAGCACCGAGCACCCTGTGTACTGATCACCCAGCACCCCGAGCACTGAGCACCCAGCACCCAGAGTACTGAGCACCCAGCACTGAGCACCCAGCACCCTGAGTACTGAGCACCCAGCACCCTGAGAACTGAGCACCGAGCACCCCGAGAACTGAGCACCGGGCACCCCGAGCACTGAGCACCCAGCACCCTGAGTACTGAGCACCCAGCACCCTGAGTACTGAGCTCTGAGCACCCTGAGCACTGAGCACCCAGCACCCTGAGCACTGAGCACCCAGCATCCTGAGCACTGAGTACTGAGCACCCAGCACCCTGGGCACTGAGCACCCAGCACCCTGAGCACTGAGCACCCAGCACCCTGAGTACTGAGCACCCAGCACCCCAAACACTGAGCACCGAGCACCCTGAGAACTGAGCACCGAGCACCCTGAGTACAGAGCACCCAGCACCATGAGTACTGAGCACCGAGTACCCAGAGTACTGAGCACCCTGAGTACTGAGCACCCAGCACCCCGAGAATGAGCACCCAGCACCATGAGTACTGAGCACCGAGCACCCTGAGCACTGAGCACCCAGCACCCTGAGTACTGAGCACCAAGCACCCTGAGTACTGAGCACCCAGCACCCTGAGTTCTGAGCACCCAGCACCCTGAGCACTGAGCACACTGAGTACTGAGCAACCAGCACCCTGAGCACTGAGCACCCAGCACCCCGAGCACTGAGCACACAGCACCCCGAGCACTGAGCACTGAGCACCCTATGCACTGAGCACCGAGCACCCTGAGTACTGACCACTGAGCACCCTGAGCATTGAGCACCCTGCACCCTGAGTACTGAGCACCCAGCACCCTGAGTACTGAGCACCCAGCACCCTGAGCACTGAGGACCCAGCACCCCGAGCACTGAGCACCCAGCACGCTGAGTACTGAGCACTGAGCACCCAGCACCCTGAGTACTGAGCACCCAGCACCCCGAGCACTGAGCACCCAGCACCCCGAGCACTGAGCACCCTGAGTACTGAGCACTGAGCACCCTTAGTACTGAGCACCGAGCACCCTGATTACTGAGCACCAAGCACCCTGAGCACTGAGCACGGAGCACCCCGAGGACTGAGCACCCAGCACCTTTAGCACTGAGCAAACAGCACCTTGAGTACTGAGCACCGAGCACCCCGGGCACTGAGCACCCAGCACCCTAAGTACTGAGCACCCAGCACCCTGAGCACTGAGCACCCAGCACCCCGAGCACTGAGCACCCAGCACCCTGAGTACTGAGCACCCAGCACCCTGAGCACTGAGCACCCAGCACCCTGAGCACTGAGCACCCAGCACCCTGAGTACTGAGCACCCAGCGCCCTGAGCACTGAGCACCCAGCACCCTGAGTACTGAGCACCCAGCACCCTGAGTACTGAGCACTGAGCACCCTGAGCACTGAGCACCCAGCACCCCGAGCACTGAGCACCCAGCACCCTGAGTACTGAGCACCCGGCACCCTGAGTACTGAGCACTCAGCACCCTGAGTACTGAGCACCGAGGACCCCGAGCACTGAGCACCCAGCACCCTGAGCACGGAGCACCCCGTGGACTGAGCACCCAGCACACTGAGCACTGAGCACCCAGCACCTTGAGTACTGAGCACCGAGCACCTCGAGCACTGAGCACCCAGCACCCTGAGTACTGAGCACCCAGCACCATGAGCACTGTGCACCCAGCACCCTGAGCACTGAGCACCCAGCACCCCGAGCACTGAGCACCCAGCACCCTGAGTACTGAGCATCCAATTCCCAGAGTACTGAGCACCCAGCACCCTGAGCACTGAGCACCCAGCACCCTGAGCACTGAGCACCCAGCACCCCGAGCACTGAGCATGCAGCACACTGAGTACTGAGAACCCAGCAACCCTTGCCCTGAGCACCCAGCACCCTGAGTACTGAGCACCCTGAGTACTGAGCACCGATCACCCTGAGCACTGAGCACCCAGCACTGAGCACCCAGCACCCTGAGTACTGAGCACCCAGCACTGAGCACCCAGCACCCTGAGTACTGAGCACCCAGCACCCTGAGAACTGAGCACCGAGCACCCCGAGCACTGAGCACCGGGCACCCCGAGCACTGAGCACCCAGCACCCTGAGTACTGAGCACCCAGCACCCTGAGTACTGAGCACTGATCACCCTGAGCACTGAGCACCCAGCACCCTGAGCACTGAGCACCCAGCATCCTGAGCACTGAGTACTGAGCACCCAGCACCCTGAGCACTGAGCACCCAGTACCCTGAGCACTGAGCACCCAGCACCCTGAGTACTGAGCACCCAGCACCCCAAACAATGAGCACCGAGCACCCTGAGATCTGAGCACCGAGCACCCTGAGCACTGAGCACCCAGCACAATGAGTACTGAGCATCAAGCACCCTGAGCACTGAGCACCCAGCACCCTGAGCACTGAGCACACAGCACCCTGAGCACTGAGCACCCAGCACCCTGAGTACTGAGCACCCAACGTACTGAGCACCGAGCACCCCGAGCACTGAGCACCCAGCACCCTGAGTACTGAGCACCGAGCACCCTGAGTACTGATCACCCAGCACCCCGAGCACTGAGCACCCAGCACCCAGAGTACCGAGCACCCAGCACTGAGCACCCAGCACCATAAGTACTGAGCACCGAGCACCCTGAGAACTGAGCACCGAGCACCCCCAGCACTGAGCACTGGGCACCCCGAGCACTGAGCACCCAGCACCCTGAGTACTGAGCACCCAGCACCCTGAGTACTGAGCACTTAGCACCCTGAGCACTGAGCACCCAGCACCCTGAGCACTGAGCACCCAGCATCCTGAGCACTGAGTACTGAGCACATAGCACCCTGAGCACTGAGCACCCAGCACCCTGAGCACTGAGCACCCAGCACCCTGAGTACTGAGCACCCAGCACCACAAACACTGAGCACCGAGCACCCTGTAAACTGAGCACCGAGCACCCTGAGTACAGAGCACCCAGCACCATGAGTACTGAGCCCCGAGTACCCAGAGTACTGAGCAACCTGAGTACTGAGCTCCCAGCACCCCGAGAATGAGCACCCAGCACCATGAGTACTGAGCACCGAGCACCCTGAGCACTGAGCACCCAGCACCCTGAGTACTGAGCACCAAGCACCCTGAGTACTGAGCACCCAGCACCCTGAGTTCTGAGCACCCAGCACCCTGAGCACTGAGCACACTGAGTACTGAGCAACCAGCACCCTGAGCACTGAGCACCCAGCACCCCGAGCACTGAGCACACAGCACCCCGAGCACTTAGCACTGACCACCCTGTGCACTGAGCACCGAGCACCCTGAGTACTGAGCACTGAGCACCCTGAGCACTGAGCACCCAGCACCCTGAGTACTGAGCACCCAGCACCCCGAGCACTGAGCACCCAGCACCCTGAGTACTGAGCACCCTGAGTACTGAGCACTGAGCACCGAGCACCCTGAGTACTGAGCACCTTGAGGACTGAGCACCCAGCACCCTGTGCACTGAGCACCGAGCACCCTGAGTACTGAGCACTGAGCACCCTGAGCACTGAGCACCCAGCACCCCGAGCACTGAGCACCCAGCACCCTGAGTACTGAGCACCCAGCACCCTGAGCACTGAGCACCCAGCACCCTGAGGACTGAGCACCCAGCACCCTGAGTACTGAGCACCCAGCACGCTGAGCACTGAGCACCGAGCACCCTGAGTACTGAGCACCCAGAACCCTGAGTACTGAGCACTGAGCACCCTGTGCACTGAGCACCCAGCACCCCGAGCACTGAGCACCCAGCACCCTGAGTACTGAGCACCCGGCACCCTGAGTACTGAGCACTCAGCACCCTGAGTACTGAGCACCGAGCACCCGGAGCACTGAGCACCCAGCACCCTGAGCACGGAGCACCCCGAGGACTGAGCACCCAGCACCCTTAGCACTGAGCACCCAGCACCTTGAGTACTGAGCACCGAGCACCTCGAGCACTGAGCACCCAGAACCCTGAGTACTGAGCACCCAGCACCATGAGCACTGAGCACCCAGCACCCTGAGCACTGAGCACCCAGCACCCCGAGCACTGAGCACCCAGCACCCTGAGTACTGAGCATCCAATACCCAGAGTACTGAGCACCCAGCACCCTGAACACTGAGCACCCAGCACCCTGAGCACTGAGCACCCTGCACCCCGAGCACTGAGCATGCAGCACACTGAGTACTGAGAACCCAGCACCCCAAGCCCTGAGCACCCAGCACGCTGAGTACTGAGCACCCTGAGTACGGAGCACCGATCACCCTGAGCACTGAGCACCCAGCACCCTGAGTACTGAGCACCCATAACCCTGAGCACTGAGCACGCAGCACCCTGAGTACTGAGCACCCAGCACCCTGAGCACTGAGCACCCTGAGGACTGAGCACCCAGCACCCTGAGCACTGAGCACCCAGTACCCTGAGCACTGAGCACCCAGTACCCTGAGTACTGAGCACCGAGCACCCCGAGCACTGAGCACCCAGCACCCTGAGCACTGAGCACCCTGAGGACTGAGCACCCAGCACCCTGAGCACTGAGCGCCCAGCACCCTGAGTACTGAGCACCCAGCACCCCGAGCACTGAGCACCCAGCACCCTGAGTACTGAGCACCCTGAGTACTGAGCACTGAGCACCGAGCACCCTGAGTACTGAGCACCTTGAGGACTGAGCACCCAGCACCCTGTGCACTGAGCACACAGCACCCTGAGTACTGAGCACCAATCACCCTGAGCACTGAGCACCCAGCACCCCGAGCACGGAGCACCCAGGACCCCGAGCACTGAGTACTGAGCACCCAGCACCCTGAGTACTGAGCACCGAGCTCCCCGAGCACTGAGTACCCAGCACCCTGAGCACTGAGCACCCAGCTCCCTGAGGACTGAGCACCCAGCACGCTGAGTACTGAGCACCCAGCATCCTGAGCACTGAGCACCCAGCACCCCGAGTACTGAGCACCCAGCACCCTGAGTACTGAGCACCGAGCACCCCGAGCACTGAGCACCCAGCACCCTGAGTACTGAGCACCCAGCACCCTGAGTACTGAGCACCCAGCACCCCGAGCACTGAGCACCCAGCACCCCGAGCACTGAGCACCCTGAGTACTGAGCACCCAGCACCCTGAGTACTGAGCACTAAGCACCCAGAGCGCTGAGCACCCAGCACCCAAAGCACGGAGCACCCAGGACCCCGAGCACTGAGTACTGAGCACCCAGCACCCTGAGTACTGAGCACCGAGCTCCCCGAGCACTGAGCACCCTGAGTACTGAGCACCCAGTACCTCGATCACAGAGCACCCAGCACCCTCAGCACTGAGCACCCAGCACCCCGAGCACTGAGCACCCAGCACCCTGAGTACTGAGCACCCAGCACCCTGAGCACTGAGTACCCAGCACCCTGAGTACTGAGCACCCAGCACCCTGAGTTCTGAGCACCCAGCACCCTGAGCACTGAGCACCCAGCACCCTGAGTACTGAGCACCCAGCACCCTGAGTACTGAGCACCCAGCACCCTGAGTACTGAGCACCCAGCACCCTGAGTACTGAGCACCCAGCACCCTGAGTACTGAGCACCGAGCACCCCGAGTACTGAGCACCCAGCACCCCGAGCACTGAGCACCCAGCCCCCTGAGCACTGAGCACCCAGCACCCCAAGCACTGAGCACCCAGCACCCTGAGTACTGAGCACCGAGCACCCCGAGCACTGAGCACCCAGCACCCTGAGTACTGAGCACCCAGCACCAAGAGTACTGAGCACCGAGCATCCTGAGCACTGAGCACCGAGCACCCCGAGCACTGAGCACCCAGCACCCTGAGTACTGAGCACCCAGCACCAAGTGTACTGAGCACCGAGCACCCCGAGCACTGAGCACCCAGCACCCTGAGTAATGAGCACCCATCACCCCGAGGCCTGAGCACCCAGCACCGTGAGTACTGAGCACCCAGCACCCTGAGTACTGAGCACCCAGCACCATGAGCACTGAGCACAAAGCACACTGAGTACTGAGCACTGAGCACCCTGAGAACTGAGCACCAAGGAACCTGAGCACTGAGCACCCAGCACGCTGAGTACTGAGCGCTGAGCACCCTGAGTACTGAGCACCGAGCACCCTGAGTACTGAGCACCCAGCACCCTGAGCACTTAGCAGCCAGCACCCTGAGCACTGAGCACCCAGCACCCCGAGCACTGAGCACCCAGCACCCTGAGCACTGAGCACCCAGCACCACGAGTACTGAGCACCCAGCACCCTGAGTACTGAGCACCGAGCACCCCGAGCACTGAGCACCCAGCACCCTGAGTACTGAGCACCCAGCACCCTGAGTACTGAGCACCCAGCACCCCGAGCACTGAGCAACCAGCACCCCGAGCCCTGAGCTCCCAGCACCCCGAGAATGAGCACCCAGCACCCTGAGTACTGAGATCCGAGCACCCTGAGTACTGAGCACCCAGCAGGCTGAGCACTGAGCACCCAGCACCCTGAGTACTGAGCACCCTGAGTACTGAGCACCGATCACCCTGAGCACTGAGCACCCAGCACCCTGAGTACTGAGCACCCAGCACCCTGAGCACTGAGCACCCAGCACCCTGAGTACTGAGCACCCAGTACCCTGAGCACTGAGCACCCAGTACCCTGAGTACTGAGCACCGAGCACCCTGAGTACTGAGCACCCAGAACCCTGAGTACTGAGCACTGAGCACCCTGTGCACTGAGCACCCAGCACCCCGAGCACTGAGCACCCAGCACCCTGAGTACTGAGCACCCGGCACCCTGAGTACTGAGCACTCAGCACCCTGAGTACTGAGCACCGAGCACCCGGAGCACTGAGCACCCAGCACCCTGAGCACGGAGCACCCCGAGGACTGAGCACCCAGCACCCTTAGCACTGAGCACCCAGCACCTTGAGTACTGAGCACCGAGCACCTCGAGCACTGAGCACCCAGAACCCTGAGTACTGAGCACCCAGCACCATGAGCACTGAGCACCCAGCACCCTGAGCACTGAGCACCCAGCACCCCGAGCACTGAGCACCCAGCACCCTGAGTACTGAGCATCCAATACCCAGAGTACTGAGCACCCAGCACCCTGAGCACTGAGCACCCAGCACCCTGAGCACTGAGCACCCAGCACCCCGAGCACTGAGCATGCAGCACACTGAGTACTGAGAACCCAGCACCCCAAGCCCTGAGCACCCAGCACGCTGAGTACTGAGCACCCTGAGTACGGAGCACCGATCACCCTGAGCACTGAGCACCCAGCACCCTGAGTACTGAGCACCCATAACCCTGAGCACTGAGCACGCAGCACCCTGAGTACTGAGCACCCAGCACCCTGAGCACTGAGCACCCTGAGGACTGAGCACCCAGCACCCTGAGCACTGAGCACCCAGTACCCTGAGCACTGAGCACCCAGTACCCTGAGTACTGAGCACCGAGCACCCCGAGCACTGAGCACCCAGCACCCTGAGCACTGAGCACCCTGAGGACTGAGCACCCAGCACCCTGAGCACTGAGCGCCCAGCACCCTGAGTACTGAGCACCCAGCACCCCGAGCACTGAGCACCCAGCACCCTGAGTACTGAGCACCCTGAGTACTGAGCACTGAGCACCGAGCACCCTGAGTACTGAGCACCTTGAGGACTGAGCACCCAGCACCCTGTGCACTGAGCACACAGCACCCTGAGTACTGAGCACCAATCACCCTGAGCACTGAGCACCCAGCACCCCGAGCACGGAGCACCCAGGACCCCGAGCACTGAGTACTGAGCACCCAGCACCCTGAGTACTGAGCACCGAGCTCCCCGAGCACTGAGTACCCAGCACCCTGAGCACTGAGCACCCAGCTCCCTGAGGACTGAGCACCCAGCACGCTGAGTACTGAGCACCCAGCATCCTGAGCACTGAGCACCCAGCACCCCGAGTACTGAGCACCCAGCACCCTGAGTACTGAGCACCGAGCACCCCGAGCACTGAGCATCCAGCACCCTGAGTACTGAGCACCCAGCACCCTGAGTACTGAGCACCCAGCACCCCGAGCACTGAGCACCCAGCACCCCGAGCACTGAGCACCCTGAGTACTGAGCACCCAGCACCCTGAGTACTGAGCACTAAGCACCCAGAGCGCTGAGCACCCAGCACCCAAAGCACGGAGCACCCAGGACCCCGAGCACTGAGTACTGAGCACCCAGCACCCTGAGTACTGAGCACCGAGCTCCCCGAGCACTGAGCACCCTGAGTACTGAGCACCCAGTACCTCGATCACAGAGCACCCAGCACCCTCAGCACTGAGCACCCAGCACCCCGAGCACTGAGCACCCAGCACCCTGAGTACTGAGCACCCAGCACCCTGAGCACTGAGTACCCAGCACCCTGAGTACTGAGCACCCAGCACCCTGAGTTCTGAGCACCCAGCACCCTGAGCACTGAGCACCCAGCACCCTGAGTACTGAGCACCCAGCACCCTGAGTACTGAGCACCCAGCACCCTGAGTACTGAGCACCCAGCACCCTGAGTACTGAGCACCCAGCACCCTGAGTACTGAGCACCGAGCACCCCGAGTACTGAGCACCCAGCACCCCGAGCACTGAGCACCCAGCCCCCTGAGCACTGAGCACCCAGCACCCCAAGCACTGAGCACCCAGCACCCTGAGTACTGAGCACCGAGCACCCCGAGCACTGAGCACCCAGCACCCTGAGTACTGAGCACCCAGCACCAAGAGTACTGAGCACCGAGCATCCTGAGCACTGAGCACCGAGCACCCCGAGCACTGAGCACCCAGCACCCTGAGTACTGAGCACCCAGCACCAAGAGTACTGAGCACCGAGCACCCCGAGCACTGAGCACCCAGCACCCTGAGTAATGAGCACCCATCACCCCGAGGCCTGAGCACCCAGCACCGTGAGTACTGAGCACCCAGCACCCTGAGTACTGAGCACCCAGCACCATGAGCACTGAGCACAAAGCACACTGAGTACTGAGCACTGAGCACCCTGAGAACTGAGCACCAAGGAACCTGAGCACTGAGCACCCAGCACGCTGAGTACTGAGCGCTGAGCACCCTGAGTACTGAGCACCGAGCACCCTGAGTACTGAGCACCCAGCACCCTGAGCACTTAGCAGCCAGCACCCTGAGCACTGAGCACCCAGCACCCCGAGCACTGAGCACCCAGCACCCTGAGCACTGAGCACCCAGCACCACGAGTACTGAGCACCCAGCACCCTGAGTACTGAGCACCGAGCACCCCGAGCACTGAGCACCCAGCACCCTGAGTACTGAGCACCCAGCACCCTGAGTACTGAGCACCCAGCACCCCGAGCACTGAGCAACCAGCACCCCGAGCCCTGAGCTCCCAGCACCCCGAGAATGAGCACCCAGCACCCTGAGTACTGAGATCCGAGCACCCTGAGTACTGAGCACCCAGCAGGCTGAGCACTGAGCACCCAGCACCCTGAGTACTGAGCACCCTGAGTACTGAGCACCGATCACCCTGAGCACTGAGCACCCAGCACCCTGAGTACTGAGCACCCAGCACCCTGAGCACTGAGCACCCATCACCCTGAGTACTGAGCACCCAGTACCCTGAGCACTGAGCACCCAGTACCCTGAGTACTGAGCACCGAGCACCCTGAGTACTGAGCACCCAGCACCCTGAGCACTGAGCACCCAGCACCCTGAGCACTGAGCACCCAGCACCCTGAGTACTGAGCACCCAGCACCCTGAGCACTGAGCACCCAGCACCCTGAGCACTGAGCACCCAGCACCCTGAGCACTGAGCACCCAACGTACTGAGCACCAAGCACCCCGAGCACTGAGCACCCAGCACCCTGCGTACTGAGCACCCAGCACCCCGAGTACTGAGCACCCAGCACCCCGAGCACTGAGCACCCAGCACCCCGAGCACTGAGCACTGAGCACCCTGAGTACTGAGCACTGAGCACCCTTAGTACTGAGCACCGAGCACCCAGAGTACTGAGCACCCAGCACCCTGAGCACTGAGCACGGAGCACCCCGAGGACTGAGCACCCAGCACCGTGAGCACTGAGCAGCCAGCACCTTGAGTACTGAGCACTGAGCACCCTGAGCACTGAGCATCCAGCACCCTAAGTACTGAGCACCCAGCACCCTGAGCACTGAGCACCCAGCACCCCGAGCACTGAGCACCCTGCACCCCGAGCACTGAGCACCCAGTACCCTGAGCACTCAGCACCCAGCACCCCAAGCACTGAGCACTGAGCACCCTGAGTACTGAGCACCCAGCACCCTGAGCACTTAGTACACAGCACGCTGAGTACTGAGAACCCAGCACCCTGAGTACTGAGCACTGAGAACTGAGCCCCCTGAGCACTGAGCACCCAGCACCCTGATTACTGAGCACCCAGCACCAAGAGTACTGAGCACCGAGCACCCCGAGCACTGAGCACCCAGCACCCTGAGTAATGAGCACCCAGCACCCCGAGTACTGAGCAACCAGCACCGTGAGTACTGAGCACCCAGCACCCTGAGTACTGAGCACCCAGCCCCCTGAGCACTGAGCACAAAGCACGCTGAGAACTGAGCACTGAGCACCCTGAGTTCTGAGCACCAAGGACCCTGAGCACTGAGCACCCACCACGCTGAGTACTGAGCGCTGAGCACCCTGAGTACTGAGCACCGAGCCCCCTGAGTACTGAGCACCCAGCAACCTGAGCACTGAGCAGCCAGCGCCCTGAGCACTGAGCACCCAGCACCCCGAGCACTGAGCACCCAGCACCCTGAGTACTGAGCACCCAGCACCCTGAGTACTGAGCACCGAGCACCCCGAGCACTGAGCACCCAGCACCCTGAGTACTGAGCACCCAGCACCCTGAGGACTGAGCACCCAGCACCCCGAGCACTGAGCACCCAGAACCCCGAGCACTGAGCACCCAGCACCCCGAGAATGAGCACCCAGCAGCCTGAGTACTGAGAACCGAGAACCCTGAGGACTGAGCACCCAGCACGCTGAGCACTGAGCACCCAGCACCCCGAGTACTGAGCAAACAGCACCCCGAGCACTGAGCACCCAGCACCCCGAGAATGATCACCCAGCACCCTGAGTACTGAGCACCCAGCACCCTGAGTACTGAGCACCCAGCACCCCGAGCACTGAGCACCCTGAGTACTGAGCACCCAGCACCCTGAGTACTGAGCACCCAGCACCCTGAGCACTGAGCACCCAGCACCCTGAGCACTGAGCACCCAGCACCCCAAGCACTGAGCACCCAGCACCCTGACTACTGAGCACCCTGAGTACTGAGCACCCAGCACCCCGAGCAATGAGCACCCAGCACCCTGAGTACTGAGCACCCTGAGTACTGAGCACCCAGCACCCTGAGTACTGAGCACCCTGAGTACTGAGCACCCAGCACCCTTAGCACTGAGCACACAGCACCCTGAGTACTGAGCACCCAGCATCCTGAGCACTGAGCACCCAGCACCTTGAGTACTGAGCACCCAGCACACTGAGCACTGAGCACCCAGCACCCTGAGTACTGAGCACCGAGCACCCTGAGTACTGAGCACCCAGCACCCTGAGTACTGAGCACCCAGCACCCTGAGTACTGAGCACCGAGCATCCGGAGTACTGAGCACCCTGCACCCCGAGCACTGAGCACCCAGCACCCTGAGCAATGAGCACCCAGCACCCCAAGCATTGAGCACCCAGCACCCTGAGTACTGAGTACTGAGCACCCTGAGTACTGAGCACCCAGCACCCTGAGCACTGAGCACCCAGCACCCTGAGTACTGAGCACCGAGCACCCCAAGCACGGAGCACCCAGCACCCTGAGTACTGAGCACCCAGCACCAAGAGTACTGAGCACCGAGCATCCTGAGCACTGAGCACCCAGGACCCTGAGCACTGAGCACAAAGCACGCTGAGTACTGAGCACTGAGCACCATGAGTTCTGAGCACCGAGGACCCTGAGCACTGAGCACCCAGCACGCTGAGTACTGAGCACCCAGCACCCTGACTACTGAGCACTGAGCACCCAGCACCCTGAGTACTGAGCACCCAGCACCCTGAGTACTGAGCACTGAGCACTGAGCACCCTGAGCACTGAGCACCCAGCACCCCGAGCACTGAGCACTGAGCACCCTGAGTACTGAGCACTGAGCACCCTTAGTACTGAGCACCGAGCACCCTGAGTACTGAGCAACCAGTACCCTGAGCACTGAGCACGGAGCACCCCGAGGACTGAGCACCCAGCACCGTGAGCACTGAGCACCCAGCACCTTGAGTACTGAGCACCAAGCACCCCGAGCACTGAGCACACAGCACCCTAAGTACTGAGCACCCAGCACCCTGAGCCCTGAGCACCCAGCACCCCGAGCACTGAGCACCCAGTACCCTGAGTACTGAGCACCGAGCACCCTGAGCACTGAGCACCCAGCACCCCGAGCACTGAGCACCCATCACCCTGAGTACTGAGCACCCAGCCCCCTGAGCACTGAGCACAAAGCACGCTGAGAACTGAGCACTGAGCACCCTGAGTTCTGAGCACCAAGGACCCTGAGCACTGAGCACCCACCACGCTGAGTACTGAGCGCTGAGCACCCTGAGTACTGAGCACCGAGCCCCCTGAGTACTGAGCACCCAGCAACCTGAGCACTGAGCAGCCAGCGCCCTGAGCACTGAGCACCCAGCACCCCGAGCACTGAGCACCCAGCACCCTGAGTACTGAGCACCCAGCACCCTGAGTACTGAGCACCGAGCACCCCGAGCACTGAGCACCCAGCACCCTGAGTACTGAGCACCCAGCACCCTGAGGACTGAGCACCCAGCACCCCGAGCACTGAGCACCCAGCACCCCGAGCACTGAGCACCCAGCACCCCGAGAATGAGCACCCAGCAGCCTGAGTACTGAGCACCGAGCATCCGGAGTACTGAGCACCCTGCACCCCGAGCACTGAGCACCCAGCACCCTGAGCAATGAGCACCCAGCACCCCAAGCATTGAGCACCCAGCACCCTGAGTACTGAGTACTGAGCACCCTGAGTACTGAGCACCCAGCACCCTGAGCACTGAGCACCCAGCACCCTGAGTACTGAGCACCGAGCACCCCAAGCACGGAGCACCCAGCACCCTGAGTACTGAGCACCCAGCACCAAGAGTACTGAGCACCGAGCATCCTGAGCACTGAGCACCCAGGACCCTGAGCACTGAGCACAAAGCACGCTGAGTACTGAGCACTGAGCACCATGAGTTCTGAGCACCGAGGACCCTGAGCACTGAGCACCCAGCACGCTGAGTACTGAGCACCCAGCACCCTGACTACTGAGCACTGAGCACTGAGCACCCAGCACCCTGAGTACTGAGCACCCAGCACCCTGAGTACTGAGCACTGAGCACTGAGCACCCTGAGCACTGAGCACCCAGCACCCCGAGCACTGAGCACTGAGCACCCTGAGTACTGAGCACTGAGCACCCTTAGTACTGAGCACCGAGCACCCTGAGTACTGAGCAACCAGTACCCTGAGCACTGAGCACGGAGCACCCCGAGGACTGAGCACCCAGCACCGTGAGCACTGAGCACCCAGCACCTTGAGTACTGAGCACCAAGCACCCCGAGCACTGAGCACACAGCACCCTAAGTACTGAGCACCCAGCACCCTGAGCCCTGAGCACCCAGCACCCCGAGCACTGAGCACCCAGTACCCTGAGTACTGAGCACCGAGCACCCTGAGCACTGAGCACCCAGCACCCCGAGCACTGAGCACCCATCACCCTGAGTACTGAGCACCCAGCCCCCTGAGCACTGAGCACAAAGCACGCTGAGAACTGAGCACTGAGCACCCTGAGTTCTGAGCACCAAGGACCCTGAGCACTGAGCACCCACCACGCTGAGTACTGAGCGCTGAGCACCCTGAGTACTGAGCACCGAGCCCCCTGAGTACTGAGCACCCAGCAACCTGAGCACTGAGCAGCCAGCGCCCTGAGCACTGAGCACCCAGCACCCCGAGCACTGAGCACCCAGCACCCTGAGTACTGAGCACCCAGCACCCTGAGTACTGAGCACCGAGCACCCCGAGCACTGAGCACCCAGCACCCTGAGTACTGAGCACCCAGCACCCTGAGGACTGAGCACCCAGCACCCCGAGCACTGAGCACCCAGCACCCCGAGCACTGAGCACCCAGCACCCCGAGAATGAGCACCCAGCAGCCTGAGTACTGAGAACCGAGCACCCTGAGTACTGAGCACCCAGCACGCTGAGCACTGAGCACCTAGCACCCCGAGTACTGAGCAAACAGCACCCCGAGCACTGAGCACCCAGCACCCCGAGAATGATCACCCAGCACCCTGAGTACTGAGCACCCAGCACCCTGAGTACTGAGCACCCAGCACCCCGAGCACTGAGCACCCTGAGTACTGAGCACCCAGCACCCTGAGTACTGAGCACCCAGCACCCTGAGCACTGAGCACCCAGCACCCTGAGCACTGAGCACCCAGCACCCCAAGCACTGAGCACCCAGCACCCTGACTACTGAGCACCCTGAGTACTGAGCACCCAGCACCCCGAGCACTGAGCACCCAGCACCCTGAGTACTGAGCACCCTGAGTACTGAGCACCCAGCACCCTGAATACTGAGCACCCTGAGTACTGAGCACCCAGCACCCTTAGCACTGAGCACACAGCACCCTGAGTACTGAGCACCCAGCATCCTGAGCACTGAGCACCCAGCACCCTGAGTACTGAGCACCCAGCACACTGAGTACTTAGCACCCAGCACCCTGAGCACTGAGCACCCAGCACCCTGAGTACTGAGCACCGAGCACCCTGAGTACTGAGCACCCAGCACCCTGAGTACTGAGCACCCAGCACCCTGAGTACTGAGCACCGAGCATCCGGAGTACTGAGCACCCTGCACCCCGAGCACTGAGCACCCAGCACCCTGAGCACTGAGCACCCAGCACCCCAAGCACTGAGCTCCCAGCAACCTGAGTACTGAGTACTGAGCACCCTGAGTACTGAGCACCCAGCAACCTGAGCACTGAGCACCCAGCACCCTGAGTACTGAGCACCGAGCACCCCGAGCACGGAGCACCCAGCACCCTGAGTACTGAGCACCCAGCACCAAGAG
Organism: Microtus oregoni; assembly: GCF_018167655.1. Taxonomy (NCBI): domain Eukaryota; kingdom Metazoa; phylum Chordata; class Mammalia; order Rodentia; family Cricetidae; genus Microtus; species Microtus oregoni. The sequence continues at coordinate 6,782 of NW_024544631.1, read as the reverse complement.
TACTGAGCACCGAGCATCCTGAGCACTGAGCACCCAGGACCCTGAGCACTGAGCACAAAGCACGCTGAGTACTGAGCACTGAGCACCATGAGTTCTGAGCACCGAGGACCCTGAGCACTGAGCAGCCAGCACGCTGAGTACTGAGCACCCAGCACCCTGACTACTGAGCACTGAGCACTGAGCACCCAGCACCCTGAGTACTGAGCACCCAGCACCCTGAGTACTGAGCACTGAGCACTGAGCACCCTGAGCACTGAGCACCCAGCACCACGAGCACTGAGCACTGAGCACCCTGAGTACTGAGCACTGAGCACCCTTAGTACTGAGCACCGAGCACCCTGAGTACTGAGCAACCAGTACCCTGAGCACTGAGCACGGAGCACCCCGAGGACTGAGCACCCAGCACCGTGAGCACTGAGCACCCAGCACCTTGAGTACTGAGCACCGAGCACCCCGAGCACTGAGCACACAGCACCCTAAGTACTGAGCACCCAGCACCCTGAGCACTGAGCACCCAGCACCCCGAGCACTGAGCACCCAGCACCCTGAGTACTGAGCACCGAGCACCCTGAGTACTGAGCACCAAGCACCCCGAGCACTGAGCACCCATCACCCTGAGCACTGAGCACACAGCACCCTGAGCACTGAGCACCCAGCACCCTGAGCACTGAGCACCCAACACCCTGAGTACTGAGCACCCAACGTACTGAGCATCGAGCACACCGAGCACTGAGCACCCAGCACCCTGAGTACTGAGCACCCAGCACCCCGAGCACTGAGCACCCAGCACCCTGAGTACTGAGCACCGAGCACCCTGAGTACTGAGCACCCAGCACCCCGAGCACTGAGCACCCAGCACCCCGAGCACTGAGCACCCAGCACTGAGCACCCAGCACCCTGAGTACTGAGCACCCAGCACCCTGAGTACTGAGCACCGAGCACCCCGAGCATTGAACACCGGACACCCCGAGCACTGAGCACCCAGCACCCTGAGTACTGAGCATCCAGCACCCTGAGTACTGAGCACTGAGCACTGAGCACCCTGAGCACTGAGCACCCAGCATCCTGAGCACTGAGTACTGAGCACCCAGCAACCTGAGCACTGAGCACCCAGCACCCTGAGCACTGAGCACCCAGCACCCTGAGTACTGAGCACCCAGCACCCCGAGCACTGAGCACCCAGCACCCCAAGCACTGAGCACTGAGCACCCTGAGTACTGAGCACTGAGCACCCTTAGTACTGAGCACCGAGCACCCTGAGTACTGAGCACCCAGCACCCTGAGCACTGAGCTCCGAGCACCCTGAGGACAGAGCACCCAGCACCGTGAGCACTGAGCACCCAGCACCTTGAGTACTGAGCACCGAGCACCCCGAGCACTGAGCACCCAGCACCCTAAGTACTGAGCACCCAGCACCCTGAGCACTGAGCACCCAGCGCCCCGAGCACTGAGCACCCAGCACCCTGAGTACTGAGCACCCAGCACCCTGAGTACTGAGCACCCAGCATTCCGAGCACTGAGCAGCCAGCACCCTGAGCACTGAGCACCCAGCACCCTGAGTACTGAGCACCCAGCACCCCGAGCACTGAGCACCCAGCACCCTGAGGAATGAGCACCCAGCACCCTGAGTACTGAGCACTGAGCACCCTGAGCACTGAGTACCCAGCACCCTGAGCACTGAGCACCCTGAGGACTGAGCACCCAGCACCCTGAGTACTGAACACCCAGCACCCTGAGTACTGAGCACCCTGAGTAATGAGCACCCAGCACCCTGAGCACTGAGCACCCAGCACCCTGAGTACTGAGCACCCAGCACCCTGAGCACTGAGCACCCAGCACCCTGAGTACTGAGCACCCAGCACCCTGAGTACTTAGCACCCAGCACCCCAAGCACGTAGCACCCAGGACCCCGAGCACTGAGTACTGAGCACCCAGCACCCTGATTACTGAGCACCGAGCTCCCCGAGCACTGAGCACCCTGAGTACTGAGCACCCAGGACCCCGATCACAGAGCACCCAGCACCCTCAGCACTGAGCACCCAGCACCCTGAGTAATGAGCACCGAGCACCCTGAGCACTGAGCACCCAGCACCCTGAGTACTGAGCACCCAGCACCCTGAGTACTTAGCACCCAGCACCCTGAGCACTGAGCAGCCAGCACCCTGAGCACTGAGCACCCAGCACCCCGAGCACTGAGCACCCAGCACCCTGAGTACTGAGCACCGAGCACCCTGAGTACTGAGCACCCAGCACCCTGAGTACTGAGCACCCTGAGTACTGAGCACCCAGCACCCCGAGCACTGAGCACCCAGCACCCAGAGTACTGAGCACCCAGCACCCTGAGTACTGAGCACCCTGAGTACTGAGCACCCAGCACCCTGAGCACTGAGCACCCAGCACCCTGAGTACTGAGCACCCAGCACCCTGAGCACTGAGCACCCAGCACCCTGAGTACTGAGCACCCAGCACCCTGAGTACTTAGCACCCAGCACGCTGAGCACTGAGCAACCAGCACCCTGAGTACTGAGCACCGAGCACCCTGAGTACTGAGCACCCAGCACCCTGAGTACTGAGCACCCAGCACCCTGAGTACTGAGCAACGAGCACCCCGAGTACTGAGCACCCAGCACCCTGAGCACTGAGCACCCAGCACCCTGAGTACTGAGAACCCAGCACCCTGAGTACTGAGCACCCAGCACCCTGAGTACTGAGCACCCAGCACTCCGAGCACTGAGCACCCAGCACCCTGAGCACTGAGCACCGAGCACCCTTAGTACTGAGCATCCAGCACCCCGAGCACTGAGCACACAGCACCCTGAGTAATGAGCACCCAGCACCCTGAGTACTGAGCACTGAGCACCCTGAGCACTGAGCACCCAGCACCCTGAGCACTGAGCACCCTGAGGAATGAGCACCCAGCACCCTGAGTACTGAGCACCCAGCATCCTGAGTACTGAGCACCGATCACCCTGAGCACTGATCACCCAGCAACCCGAGCACTGAGCACCCAGCACCCTGAGTACTGAGCACCCTGAGTACTGAGCACCCAGCACCCCGAGCACTTAGCACCCAGCACCCTGAGTACTGCGCACCCTGAGTACTGAGCTCCCAGCACCCTGAGTACTGAGCACCCTGAGTACTGAGCACACAGCACCCTGAGCACTGAGCACCCAGCACCCTGAGCACTGAGCACCCAGCACCCTGAGTACTGAGCACACAACGTACTGAGCATCGAGCACCCCGAGCACTGAGCACCCAGCACCCTGTGTACTGAGCACCCAGCACCCCGAGCACTGAGCACCCAGCACCCTGAGTACTGAGCACCGAGCACCCTGAGTACTGAGCACCCAGCACCCCGAGCACTGAGCACCCAGCACCCCGAGCACTGAGCACCCAGCACTGAGCACCCAGCACCCTGAGTACTGAGCACCCAGCACCCTGAGTACTGAGCACCGAGCACCCCGAGCATTGAACACCGGACACCCCGAGCACTGAGCACCCAGCACCCTGAGTACTGAGCATCCAGCACCCTGAGTACTGAGCACTGAGCACTGAGCACCCTGAGCACTGAGCACCCAGCATCCTGAGCACTGAGTACTGAGCACCCAGCACCCTGAGCACTGAGCACCCAGCACCCTGAGCACTGAGCACCCAGCACCCTGAGTACTGAGCACCAAGCACCCCGAGCACTGAGCACCCAGCACCCCAAGCACTGAGCACTGAGCACCCTGAGTACTGAGCACTGAGCACCCTTAGTACTGAGCACCGAGCACCCTGAGTACTGAGCACCCAGCACCCTGAGCACTGAGCACCCAGCACCCCGAGCACTGAGCACCCAGCACCCTGAGTACTGAGCACCCAGCACCCTGAGTACTGAGCACCCAGCATTCCGAGCACTGAGCACCCAGCACCCTGAGCACTGAGCACCCAGCACCCTGAGTACTGAGCACCCAGCACCCCGAGCACTGAGCACCCAGCACCCTGAGGAATGAGCACCCAGCACCCTGAGTACTGAGCACTGAGCACCCTGAGCACTGAGCACCCAGCACCCTGAGCACTGAGCACCCTGAGGACTGAGCACCCAGCACCCTGAGTACTGAGCACCCAGCATCCTGAGTACTGAGCACCGATCACCCTGAGCACTGATCACCCAGCAACCCGAGCACTGAGCACCCAGCACCCTGAGTACTGAGCACCCTGAGTACTGAGCACCCAGCACCCCCCGAGCACTGAGCACCCAGCACCCTGATTACTGAGCACCCTGAGTACTGAGCACCCAGCACCCTGAGTACTGAGCACCCTGAGTAATGAGCACCCAGCACCCTGAGCACTGAGCACCCAGCACCCTGAGTACTGAGCACCCAGCACCCTGAGCACTGAGCACCCAGCACCCTGAGTACTGAGCACCCAGCACCCTGAGTACTTAGCACCCAGCACCCTGAGCACTGAGCACCCAGCACCCTGAGTACTGAGCACACAGCACCCTGAGTACTGAGCACCGAGCACCCCGAGTACTGAGCACCCAGCACCCTGAGTACTGAGCACTAAGCACCCAGAGCGCTGAGCACCCAGCACCCCAAGCACGGAGCACCCAGGACCCCGAGCACTGAGTACTGAGCACCCAGCACCCTGATTACTGAGCACCGAGCTCCCCGAGCACTGAGCACCCTGAGTACTGAGCACCCAGGACCCCGATCACAGAGCACCCAGCACCCTCAGCACTGAGCACCCAGCACCCCGAGCACTGAGCACCCAGCACCCTGAGTACTGAGCACCCTGAGGACTGAGCACCGATCACCCTGAGCACTGAGCACCCCAGCACCCTGAGTACTGAGCACCCAGCACCCTGAGTACTGAGCACCGAGCAACCCGAGCACTGAGCACCCAGCACCCTGAGTACTGAGCACCCAGCACCCTGAGCACTGAGCACCCAGCACCCTGAGCACTGAGCACCCAGCACCCTGAGTACTGAGCACCCAGCACCCTGAGTACTGAGCACCCAGCACCAAGAGTACTGAGCACCGAGCATCCTGAGCACTGAGCACCGAGCACCCCGAGCACTGAGCACCCAGCACCCTGAGTACTGAGCACCCAGCACCAAGAGTACTGAGCACCGAGCACCCCGAGCACTGAGCACCCAGCACCCTGAGAAATGAGCACCCAGCACCCCGAGTACTGAGCACCCAGCACCGTGAGTACTGAGCACCCAGCACCCTGAGTACTGAGCACCCAGCACCCTGAGCACTGAGCAGCCAGCACCCTGAGCACTGAGCACCCAGCACCCCGAGCACTGAGCACCCAGCACCCTGAGTACTGAGCACCCAGCACCCTGAGTACTGAGCACTCAGCACCCTGAGTACTGAGCACCGAGCACCCAGAGCACTGAGCACCCAGCACCCTCAGCACTGAGCACCCTGAGCACTGAGCACTCAGCACCCTGAGTACTGAGCACCGAGCACCCCAAGCACGGAGCACCCAGCACCCTGAGTACTGAGCACCCAGCACCAAGAGTACTGAGCACCGAGCATCCTGAGCACTGAGCACCGAGCACCCTGAGCACTGAGCACCCAGTACCCTGAGTACTGAGCACCCTGCACCAAGAGTACTGAGCACCGTGCACCCCGAGCACTGAGCACCCAACACCCTGAGTAATGAGCACCCAGCACCCCGAGTACTGAGCACCAAGCACAGTGAGTACTGAGCACCCAGCACCCTGAGTACTGAGCACCCAGCACCCTGAGTACTTAGCACCGAGCACCCTGAGTACTGAGCACCCAGCACCCTGAGTACTGAGCACCCAGCACCCTGAGTACTGAGCACCGAGCACCCCGAGTACTGAGCACCCAGCACCCTGAGCACTGAGCACCCAGCACCCTGAGCACTGAGCACCCAGCACCCCAAGCACTGAGCACCCAGCACCCTGAGTACTGAGCACCCTGAGTACTGAGCACCCAGCACCCCGAGCACTGAGCACCCAGCACCCTGAGTACTGAGCACCCTGAGTACTGAGCACCCAGCACCCTGAGTACTGAGCACACTGAGTACTGAGCACCCAGCACACTTAGCACTGAGCACCCAGCACCCTGAGTACTGAGCACCCAGCATCCTGACCACTGAGCACCCAGCACCCTGAGTACTGAGCACCCAGCACACTGAGTAATTAGCACCAGCACCCTGAGCACTGAGCACCCAGCACCCTGAGTACTGAGCACCGAGCACCCTGAGTACTGAGCACTCAGCACCCTGAGTACTGAGCACCCAGCACCCTGAGTACTGAGCACCGAGCATCCGGAGTACTGAGCACCCTGCACCCCGAGCACTGAGCACCCAGCACCCTGAGTACTGAGCAATGAGCACCCCGAGTACTGAGCACCCAGCACCCTGAGCACTGAGCACCCAGCACCCTGAGTACTGAGAACCCAGCACCCTGAGTACTGAGCACCCTGAGTACTGAGCACCCAGCACTCCGAGCACTGACCACCCAGCACCCTGAGCACTGAGCACCCAGCACCCTGAGTACTGAGCACCCAGCACCCCGAGCACTGAGCACACAGCACCCTGAGTAATGAGCACCCAGCACCCTGAGTACTGAGCACTGAGCACCCTGAGCACTGAGCACCCAGCACCCTGAGCACTGAGCACCCTGAGGAATGAGCACCCAGCACCCTGAGTACTGAGCACCCAGCATCCTGAGTACTGAGCACCGATCACCCTGAGCACTGATCACCCAGCAACCCGAGCACTGAGCACCCAGCAACCTGAGTACTGAGCACCCTGAGTAC